>NC_055967.1:27310443-27315443 GCF_018492685.1 Alosa sapidissima
ACTGGAAATCACTACACAGTCACTACACTTTCTTGTATGCACACACACACACACACACACACACACACACACACTCCTCTACACACACACTCCTCTACACATCATTTGCACACATAAATAAACTGTCACACGCAAACACTAACAGAAGAACACCTTTTTTTGTGTGTGTGTGTGTGTGTGTGTGTGTGTGTGTGTGTGTGTGTGTGTGTGTGTGTGTGTGTGTGTGTGTGTGTGTGTGTGTGTGTGTGTGTGTGCTCTGTATGTATGTATGTTTCTGTGTGTGTGTCTGTGTGTCTGTCATTCACTGCATGTGTCCTTCTCCTTTGGTATCCAAGGGCAGCCGCCAGCAGAAATGAGCTCTATAGGAAATCACAGACTCACACTCCAAATCAAGTTTGTCATCCCAAATAGCAGAATATAAAACAAGAAGAAGAGAAGAGAGGTACAAGTGAAGGAGAGGAGAAGAGAAGAAGGAGAGAAGAAGAAGCAAAGGAGAAGAGAAAAGAGGAACAGGAGAAGAAGAGAAGGAGAAGAAGAGAAGGAGAAGAAGAGAAGCAAGCTTCTCCAGAGTTAGTTGTACAGCAGTGAGGTCCCCACGCACCACAACTCATCAGGATTCACTTCCTACTGCCCCCCAACACACACACACACACACACACACACACACACACACACACACACACACACACACACACACACACACACACACACAGGCACAAACAGAGACACAAACACACACACACACACACACACACACACACACACACACACCACACAGACAGACGCACGCACAACACGCACGCACACCAGAATGCTCGCCAATGTAAACAACGCTCAGCCAGCCAGCAGTGCAGTGCCAGAGTCCTGTGGTAGGAGTGGTAGTGCAGGGCTTCAACCCTGGACACCGGGAGACCAGCCCCAGTCAAAACCCATCGAGCGCTGACGCCAAATGGCATGTGACTGGACGCTGACAGCATAATAACATTTACGAAGCGCTGAATCTGATTGAGGGATGAGCTGATGAGGCCGTCAGGCAGTCCATGAGCGTGCATAGAGCAAAAAAAGGGGGCCTTTGTGCATCTGGAAGAGCAGGCAGCGGAGAGCGCCGTTGCCCGGCCTCTGAAATGAGGCGGACGTTTATTGGCCGGATGTTCGGACAAGGAACTGGGTTTGGCTCTGGTGACCAGGAGATGCTTTTTTTTTTTTTTTACCGTGTCTCCTGAAAACGGTCGACTGCGAGAGTATTCCGCGTCGTTGAGTTTGAGGATTATCACCCGGCCGCACCTCGCTGGCCGACCCTGCACTCTGACAAGCATGACTCAGCGTTTTCATTCAGCCGAGTCACCCAGGCAACCAGAGATGGCCAGAGCAAACAATGCTAAGAGGAGAGAGGGAGAGAAAGAGAGGAAGAGAGAGAACGGGGAGAGAAAGAAGGGAGAGAGAGAGATGGGGAGAGAAAGAGAGAGAGGGGGGGGTGAATGACTAGAGACAGAGGAAGATGGAGAGGGAAAAGAGTGCTTGTGTAAGCATAGTCTGGCTGTGGTTTCACGCAATAAACATGTGCAGAGAAATGTTTCTCCTCTTTTTTCCGCGTTTGGACGGATTGAGGTTTCTCATTCTCATAACATTGTTTTTGAATAGAGTTCCCCTGACCCCCCCTCTCGCCCCCTCTGATGCTGCGCGGGGTCTATTTGCCTTTAATTAAGACGCATGGTTAAAGGTGTTTCTCTTGGCCACAGGGGTGGGCTGACTAAATGTATTGTTAAGGATCGGAGCCCATAAAGTCATTTTTCATGGCTTACATATGGCATGGCGGCCCGATATGAGAGCTACCCAGGAGAAACGTGCCGAGGGTCAGGGTGATGAAGCAGACCTGGGCTAACCCGGCGAGGCCTCACATCACACGTTTAGCGGCCTGCGTTGGCGGGCTGGAGTCCTGTTGGCCGCTCTGTCCAGTGAGCACCGCACTGTGGCACTTTCTGTGTGTGCTTCTTTGGCTTTTTTCTTCTTTTTTTTGGCTTCTTATCATCCTGTCCTCCTTTGGTTTTCTCTGTTGCTCTGTCTTTTATTTGCCTCTTTGTCTTCTCACTCACTCACAGACACACACACACACACACACACTCACACACTCCATCCCCCTCTTTTGTTTATTTATGTACAGGTTTGCCTTCTTTCTGCAGGTTGTGTGTGTGTGTGTGTTTGTTTGTTTGTTTGTTTGTTTGTTTGTTTGTTTGTGTGTTTGTGTGTGTGTGTGTGTGTGTCTGTCTGTTATCTTGATCTGTACATATTTGTATCGGTATCAGTTTCAGCATGTACTTGTAGGTGTGTGATTCAGTCTGTCTGCCTGGCTCCAGCGCTAATGTGTTACAGTCTGTGTGTTGCTGTGAACTTCATGAATGTGTGTGTGTGTGTGTGTGTGTGTGTGTGTGTGTGTATGTTTGCATGTTGTGCACATTTGTGGTGTACGCGGGGTGCCCGTGTTTGCATGCCGATTATGGCTGACTAGGAACTCAGTGGCGTGGCACCAGCGCCTCAGTTTCGGCGAAAGCTTGTTTTTTGGTTCGCTCCCCTGGACCCTCTCCAAATCGCCCATTCCGTGCATGGTGGCGCTTGAGGTTTCCGTGAATTGGTCTCTCCAGCTCTCTGGCTCGCCACTCGAGAGGCATTTCGTTTTTAATATCGATGGCTGAGAATGAGCTCTTAAAAGGCTTTTGTGGCTTCGTCCTGAGACATGCGAGCGCACATTTCACCACCCTAATGGCTTTCCTTCAGCGCCTTCACGCTCCCCATAATGCAGCCTTGCATGACAACCGTCCCTCCTTCCCCAAACAACACACACACACACACACACACACACACACACACACACACACACACACACACACACACACACACACACACTTACGGACACGCTCACTAGCTGGCGTCCCCAAAGCTGGACCTAATGGTTTTCTCTTCCCTCTGCTGCATCCAGTGACTTTATTTATAAATCAGTTGGGAGAAAAGGATTGTGTAGACTACCTAAATCCAACAAATAAATAAGGAGATGAATATGTTGAACCCCGAGCATCCTGAAGACAGAGCAGTGCTTATCTTTGCTCGGGGGGTTAAGTCTTCCCCTGATGCTTATCTGACTGGTGTGTCATGCAGTTGCGGCTTAGACAAGTGTTTTGTTTAGCTTATCTGTAATGGGTCGGAGCCAGTAAACGGCTCTGTGTGTTTCAGGAGTTCATTCCTCCCACAGCGCTGTCTGTCAGATGGTTTTATGGGTCTTACTTTCATGTGAGCACACACACACACACAGGAAGCTCCTAGTCCTAGTTTATGTGTCTCATTCAGCACTTTCTGGGGGGTGATGTCATTTACTTGCTAGTCTCCTCACATACACTTTCACTCATGCCTCTCTCTCTCTCTCTCTCTCTCTCTCTCTCTCTCTTACACGCACACACACACACACACACACACACTGGATGGCTCGGACCATGGTTGCAGGTTGCAGCGGGTTAAGTGGTTTGACCCCTGCCTTGGCACCCAGTACTGGTCTGGGTCTCAGCATGAACTCTTGACCCCATGGAGCTCTCCTTGCATTCCTGCCTCTGTGTGTGTCTGTGTGTACTCTCTCTCTCTCTCTCTCTCTCTCTCTCTCTCTCTCTCTCTCTCTCTCTCTCTCTCTCTCCTCTCTCTCTCTCTCTCTCTCTCTCTCTCTCTCTCTCTCTCTCTCTCTCTCTCTGTGTGTGTAGGTATGTCTTTTCTTGTCTGTTGTACCTCAGAGGCAGGACATCAGTGCACAACAAAACTGTCATGGCCAACAATGAGTATTCAGCTAGGAAGTCAATTACTGTATGAGTTTCTGCTCTGCTTAACTGTGGGTTTATATCCTCTGTCATGAGGTGACCGTGAACTAAATCAGAGAGAGAGAGAGAGAGAGAGAGAGAGGGAAAAGTTTTTGTTCGACATGGAGCGTGAGGGCTGTGTCATTTTGCCTTAAAATCAGGAGCGATTATGCAGGCTTTGCGGAGCTCGTTAAAATGGGCACTGGAATTTTCACCATCACCGGAGACGGACTGCATGCGCTGTCACACTGGGGCTTAATCTGAGCTCTGAGGCGGGCAGGGGGTCCGCAAGTCCCGTACGCCTGTGCGTGTGGGACTATGTGTATGTGTGTGACTGTGTGTGTGTGTGTGTGTGTGCTGGTAAGACTTATATCTAGCTTATTGGAGTAAAATAGTATGGCAGCCAAAGGAACCTTTTTAATCCGCTGCTTCTAAATCTGAGCTGAACTGAACATTGAGTCCACCACCTCCTTGTGAATCCACACACACACACACACACACACACACACACACACACACACACACACACACACACATACATACATACTGAATAACTAAAGCTTGAACTTTTATATTTTTCTTCTTGATTCATACCATCCTTGGTCAGCTTTTGGAGTTACAATAGAGTGGAGAGGGTGTAGAGGGACTCTTTTGTCTCCCGAAGCCTGGCCTCAGTTGGAGAGCAGCGAGCAACCCAGCGTCTTAAAACCCCCTCTCCACCTTCCAACTCCCAGCAAACACCCCCTACCGTACTCCTCTCCACCTTCCAACTCCCAGCGGACAGCCCCCTACCGCCTCCCATTGTTCATTTCTCCTCGCGTTCGTCTCCGGCCCCCCGACCATTCAGAGGAGAAGTGCTGTGCGGCGAAGAAAGCGTCCCTTTAATTGGACTATTTCGCTCCTCATCTCCCAGGATATTACCCTCACATGCCTGCCTCATAAAGAGCTCAAGTGTTTCTGTTTCCAAACTGATTGAAACTGAATTACGAAACAGACTGAGAGAGAGAGAGAGGGAGGGAGAGAGAGAAGGGGGTTGTGGAGGGAGGGGAGAGTACTGTATGTTTGGGAGGGTAAGGGCAGAAAAAAAAGCCTCACTTGCCTCTTGCTGAGTTGCTAAACCACTTATTTCGAGCTAAACAGGATTACAGACAAAGGAGACAAAGCAGG
>NC_055967.1:27320443-27337943 GCF_018492685.1 Alosa sapidissima
CTCTCTCTCTTTTTTTTTTCTTTCTTTCTTTCTTTCTCTCTCTCTCTCTCTCTCTGTCTCTCTCTCTCTCTTGCTCCTGTCTCTTTGTAGCTCTCTGTTTAAAGACACCTTTGGGAGCTACTTTTTATGACCCCTTCCCCTTCGGCAAGAGCCACTTTCCATCAGGATATTCCGAGTGCGGAAGCTCTGAAATGCTGCACACAGTACACCTCAGGGTCCTCTAATCATTCCCATCTCTTTTTTTCTCTCTATGAACTCTGCTTCTTTTTGATAAGTGTTATATTTTCTGCCCATATCCCATCGTGATCCAGAAATGGTGATCCTTTACTAGATGTTTTTGATCCAGAAATGGTGATCCTTTACTAGATGTTTTAGATCCAGAAATAGTGATCCTTTACTAGATGTTTTTGATCCAGAAATGGTGATCCTTTACTAGATGTTTTTGATCCAGAAAT
The DNA here is from genome assembly GCF_018492685.1 of Alosa sapidissima. Lineage (NCBI taxonomy): Eukaryota > Metazoa > Chordata > Actinopteri > Clupeiformes > Clupeidae > Alosa > Alosa sapidissima. The sequence goes on from NC_055967.1 coordinate 27,320,899, forward strand.
GGTGATCCTTTACTAGATGTTTTTGATCCAGAAATGGTGATCCTTTACTATATGTTTTTGAACGACTGCCAGCTCTGTGCCAGCCATTTTGACATTGCTCCAGATCTAGCCTTTGCTGAAACTGACTGGAGTAGAGATCACCTGGGGCAGACACAGGTGATTTACTTGCGCTTTGACTCGTGAGCTTTTTGCTGTTGACAGATTGATGTCTCTCTGGAACGGCAGGCTCGTCCTCTGTTTTTTATGTGGATTTTGGTGGGCTGACGAGAAGTCGAGTGCTAATTCCATCAGTGCTAGATTAGGCATCGCGACGCGGGGTGGACTCCAGCCTATTGAAACGCATCCAACCTTCATTTCAAGGTTGGCGGCCCCTCACACCCTCTGGGAGATGAGAGAGACTGGGGCCTTCTTTTTCTTCTTCTTACATCTTGTTTTAGCACTTTCTGTGCTATTGTGATGCAGCTAAGACCTGCAGAATGCAGCATGAGGGCTGGAATGAGAACTCGGAATGCGTTGAGAAGAATCCAATATCCTCTAGTATGGCCTGTGTTTTTTTTTTTGTCCCAATAGGATCGCCTCTGTTGTTTTTTTTCTTTACTGCTCCCTCAGGAGAGGATGAGAGTCTCCGCATCAAGATGGATAATTCGATTGCACGCTGAGAGAGTGAGAGAGGGAGACCTATTTATGCTGATTTCCCAAGGGAGAGCTTGTCCGTCCTCATCGGATATCATAGAAATGACAAAAGACTATAAGAAAATCAATAGCCATCACTGCGCTCTTTGCTAGCATGGTACCGCACTAATTCTGCCGTTTCCCCAAAGGCGGAAAGGCAGATCAAATGGATTTAGGAGGGATTTGGTTGTTGGCTGTGACTTTTCATTTAAATGGTAAACGGGGGTTACAGGCCTTTGCATCTGCCAGGAGAAAATTGCACAGTTTGAGGAAAGAAAATGTGTACATAGATGACAAGGCGCCTCAAGCCCACCCCGGTCAATAACACCGACGGCATCCGTAATGCGGTCAGCGCTGTTAGACCGCTGCCAGGATGCTGAGCAGCGCAGAGATGGTGTCAAGGGCTTTCATGACCTTGTCATGTGACCTGCTACAACCTGTCTATAGCCAGAGGAAATGTGTGTAATAACAATACGCCTTCACTAGCTTAGCACGTAGCACTTGGCCCAGGTCGAACAGTGTGCTGTAGCGTATGTGCTGGGCTTGGGGGGGGGGGGGTGGGGGGGCGCATGAGGTGGGATCTCCAAGACAAACAGACGGGGAAGGCCGGATTTATCCTGTATAACAACAGAGCTTGAGTAAGCCCTCAGCGAAGAAATGTGTAAAAGATTCAAACACGCCATAAATACAGCATAATCACTTCCATACCGGCTGGTGGAAAGTGTTTAATATGGGGCTTGCGCTATGATTGATAGGCTGCTGTTTAGGCCATATTTCAGCATTTATTTGTGTAAGTTTGCGCAGGCCAGGTTGAGCAGTGAGGGGGGAGAATCAGCCTCGGCTGTGTTTGCTCCACGTTTGTGACGTCAAGGCCACGGTGTGCTTGCCAGCAGCATGACTTATGCATCTCTGTCTCTTGAACTCTCTTGGCCGTGTTGGAAGGTGTAAGCGGGGGGGGGGGGGGCCAAAGAAACGAGCTGCATCTTGTCATTGTCATCTGATCGTTTTCAGTCTGATGTAGTGCTGTTTATCTGACGTGAGTGTGTGTGTGTGTGATTGGTGTGTGTTCGAGAGCTGGCTTCGGAAAGGGGTTGAGGAAACATACACTGCTCTACTCACTACTCAAGTGTTGTTGACTCAGATTGCAGGGGAGGTCAGAAAAGTTGGAGTCCTCGGCTTCATTTAGCATAGCAGAATCAAACTCCCGAGTCCAGGAGTCAGATCATACAAATCAACCAGAAAACAAGCTTGGACCTGGCTCCTCTCAGTACTGTTTTATCCCTTAAATGACTCTTGTGTCCTCTCAACTGACATTTTCAGTCCAAACCCACTCACTCACTCTCTCTCTTTTTTTTTTCTCTCCCTCTTTCTTTTCTCCCTCTCTGTCCATCCTCCAGAGGAGAAACCTCCAACTGCTGGTCAGTGTGTTCCTGTTGGCGGCGTGGGGAGTGGTGCTGCTGGCGTTCCGCCTTTACTGGATGGGCAACAAGCCGCCCAACTTCTCCAACTCGGACAACCCGGCGGCGGACTCGCCCAGCCTCCTGACGCGCGCGCTCACCTTCCTCTACCTGCCCGCGGTCAACGCCTGGCTGTTGCTCTGCCCCGACACGCTCAGCTTTGACTGGTCCATGGACGCCCTGCCGCTGGTGCGGAGCCTCGCCGACTGGAGGAACGTCCACTCGGCAGCGTTCTACGCCACTTTGCTCGTGCTCAGCTGGGTCGGCCTCGGGCTGCCCTTCCGCCCCTCTGCCGCCTCCCCCGCTCGGGGCAAAGAGTCCAACGGGAAGGCCCATCACCCAGCGGTGACCAACGGCAAGCTGGCCGCTACCACCAACGGTAACGGTTACCACGGCTCCGACCAGGACCACGGTTCCTCCGAGAGCGAGCACTCTCCGAGCATGGAGAACGGCACGAAGAAGCCCGCTGCCCAGGCGGCGGCGGTAACCGCGGCAGCTCCCAGGACCTCGCTGCCCACCACAGAGAACGTGCTGGTGTTCTCTCTGGGCCTGATGGCCGTGCCTTTCCTTCCGGCCACCAACCTCTTCTTCTACGTGGGCTTCGTGGTGGCCGAGCGCGTGCTCTACATCCCCAGCATGGGCTTCTGCCTGCTGGTGGCCGTGGGCATGAGGGCCCTGTACATCCGCCTCCGCCGCCGCTCCTCCAAGAGCCTAGTGCTGTACGGCGGCGCCGCCCTGGTGGTGCTCTTTGGGATCAAGACGGTGCTGCGCAACCAGGACTGGCAGAACGAGGAGATGCTGTACCGTTCAGGGATAACTGTGAACCCTGCAAAGGTAAGACTGGGACATGGCTAACGTTACATCTACAACAATGCTCAATCACGTATCATTTGGTTGACATGTTTAAGTGCGCCATGAACTATTTAAGAGGCTAACATAGTGAATTTGTGTTGATGGATGTTTTTGTTAGTTTCAGATTGTTTTGTTAGTTTGTTTTAATTTACAATGTTTGTCATCTGTCTGTAGCTGTTTCCTGTTTCTTGCACTGACACGCCATCTTATCAGCTCAGTTGGACTCTGCTAAGCTCAGCCTGTTTAACTGGGTGTTTTTGTTTTCACTGTTTAATTGTGTTGCTGTGATGAAAGCGTCAGAAGATTAAGGGTAATTAGGGTGGATCATATGGCTTCTTTCAAGCCATGCAGCTGTTAATTAGCAAGTTAACCTTTGATAAGTCTTGTTGCCATTTTGTTGGTTCCTTTGGCTGGAATCCATTGTCGATAGCAGCCAGATTAAAATAATGGAAAGTCGAAGAGTGAAGTTTGTTGTCTAACACGGACAACCCTTTGAGCTGCCGTGATAGAGAGCGATAAATGCCTGCAGCACAGGACGTTCCATATTCATACACTTCCTTTACACACACGCAGAGGCACACACAAATAGACATTCTCACACACACGCTCTTATACACACACACATAGTCAGACATGGACACACATATGGAGGTGTTAGTGTGTGTGTGTGTGTGTGTGCGCGGGGGGGGGGGCACCGCCACCGCCCTCAGCTTCCATCCTGACTCCTCTCCGGTGAGTCACCATGGAAACGTGCCCGTGTGGGTGCGTGAGGGCACCCTTGGCATATTCTGGGCCATCCTGTCATGCAAACAAACAGTCTGCAGTAAACACATCCGAGATGCAGGATGCAAGAACAAGCAATTGACCGGACGTCCAGGTTGCAGGAAGTTTTAAGTGCCTCAGCCAAGCAGTCTGGAAAAGATGTATTTTAATCCTGGTTTTGGGTTGGTTTGTTTTCCTTTTTAGCGCATGGATTTTGAAGCAGAGCAGGCTGTTCAGTTTCAGCCCTTCTGTGGGATGTAAAAAGTGATAAAATGCAGGCTGCCGGCTTCCAAAGAAAGTCAAAACTGCCACTTACATTGCCACAAATTTGAGTTTATTATCGTAATAACATTTCAGCATGAATTCATGTAAAATGGATGCCCTTACCTGATGATATAAACATGCATGTATGTGTATGTGTGTGTATGTGTGTGTGTGAGTGAGTGATCATGTACACTCATTTTTGAGATTTCAAACTGTTTGAGCAAACATTTTCTTAGGTTATTTATGTAGCCTCAACACCGTATCTGCGCAAAACCGGTTGTGTTCTGGTCTGGTTCTGTTTATCATACACATGCAGCCAAATTCCTTTCTGAGTAGGAAAGTAGAATCTTCTAGAAGCAGCAGACCGGTCAGTCTCGCCCCTCGCTCCTTAGCCAGGGTAGATTTAAAATGCCTCACTTATCCAGCGCGTCCCAAAGAGAAATCGGCTGGAGACTGTTATCGGAACCTCTTCCCATCTCAATTCACAAACCAATTTCTTTTTCAATTTATTTTTCTTCCCATAAAATGAACTAATTTCATTACGAGGCAAATAGGTATTTCACATGTGGGAGTGTGTGGTGGGGGGTTGGGGGTGGGAGGGGCAATTTAGTATTCCACATCTGACCTTCTCTCACCTTCCGTCACATTTGAATTGAATCCCCAGTCTGAAGTTTGCATCTCTTCTAGTCTCAACCCTCAGTAGCACAACTGTCTTTTCTAAGTCTTCTTTTCCACAATGAATGGATTGCATTAAATGGTAAATGGATTGCATTAATGGTTTTGTACTACTCAAAGCACTTTACAGTTTCATATCTCACATTCACCCACACACTTTCTCACACACTTTCTCACACACACACACACACACACACACACACACACACACACACACACTCACACTCACACTCACACACTCACACTCACACTCACACACACACACACACACAGCGACGGCTGAGGCTGCCAAACAAGGCGCCAACTTGCACATGGGGTTCATATTATTGGATTGGAGATCTGATTCTGTCTGAACTGGGTGGCTAATTCTCTGTTTGTCTGTTCTTCTCCGGTTCAGCCTGGGGGAATCTGGGGAACGTCCTGAAGAACCAAGGCAAGATGGCTGAGGCTGAACGGGCCTACAGGAACGCTCTGTACTACCGCAGGAACATGGCGGACATGCTTTATAATCTGTACGTATTGCTGCGTGTGAGCGTGCATGTGAATGTATTCGTGTTATTGTGTGTGTATGTATGTGATCGTGTGTATGTGTGCATATGTATGTGTAGCCTCTCAGTCACAAGCCCTGCCCCACCCCTCTGGTGTCAGCACTCACTCGCACCCCAGTGTTCCGTAGTGTTCTACTATCTCAAGGATTCAGCCGTGACTGCAGCCTAGGGATGTTCATTGCTGGCACTGCCTGATTAAGCTCTTGTTGATAGTGGTAGCATGGAAGGTGGTTGGGTTGGCTTGGGTCTGGTTGAGATGGCAACAGGAGTTCTCAGTCTATAGCCTGAGAGGGCGATCAATCTGCTCGTTTGCTCCAGCAGCTCTCCCTGTTGTCAACACTATTGATCACAGAGCAAGATGGAGCCTGACACAGTGGGCTGACAGTGTGACAGCTCTGGCCCTGATGTGGCTCTAAGGCGGAACAGGTTTCCTCTGAGATTGGGTTTTTGCATTAATCATCTGCGTTGGCTGTGTTTGCTGGCATCAGCTTTGCTCGGCGCTGAGGCCCTGAAAGGCCCTGAGCATCGCCCGCCCCCCCCAAACACACACACACACATGCACACACACACACACACACACACACACACACACACACACACACTAACCCCCAGCTGCCACAGGACCTGGTCTGACCACAGCATTTATCATTAGGGGTTTGCATTAAGCTGAGAGCATTTATTGATTTATTCTTCCCGGGCACACATCTCCCACTGGCTAGCAACCCTGCAAAACACACACACACACACACATACACACACATACACACACACACATGCACATACATACACATCTCCACCTCCATACCACTTCAGGTTTGTTTTCTTTTCTGTTCAGAAAGAGGATGATTGAGAGAGAGAGAGAGTGACTGAGAGGGAGAGAAATAGACAGAGTGACTGAGGAAGAGTAAGAGATGGTTTCTCTCCTCGCCTGTTTGACCCTAATGACCCCCTCCAGCGTCCTGTGAGACGGCCTGTGGTAGAGTGCATTACGCTGTGCTGTGGTGCAGGGCAGTTCGGCGTTAATCCCTCCAGTCCTCCAGCACACACACACACACACACAAGTCCTCCAGCACACCACAGCAGCCCTGTTAGGCTCCACTCCAGAGTAGGGTAGACAAGCTAAGGACTGAGGACTCTTTCTGAACATTGTCCTCGGTGGAAGAGGACGCGAGAGTGCAATAACACTTTAGGGTGTGTGTGTGTGTGTGTACACATTTTTATGTTATTTTCGAGTGCACAAGAACAATGCCCTAATCATAGCCACATAATTACTAGTTGACACTGATGGCTATTGTCTCCTGGGTAGTCGTGGGCAAGGCTGAATATTTCTGTGTGTGTGTGTGTGTGTGTGTGTGTGTGTGTTTGTGTTTTGAGTGTTTAAGCTTTTATCCCCCACCATTTCGTTTCCTTCTTTCTGAGCGGTTTCTCTCTCTCTTTTCCCCTTTCTCTCTTTTATATCTCCAGAGGTTTGCTGCTTCAGGAAAACAACAAGTTCTCGGAGGCTCTCCACTACTATAAGCTAGCCATTGGGAGCAGGCCAACACTAGCTTGTAAGTGCTGCTTTTCTTTTTTTATTGACGATGACAATTTCAGGCTCCCACAAATGTGACTGTTTATTCTGTGTGTGTGTCTGTGTGTGTGCGTACTCAAAGTCTACGTGTGTGTGTGTGTGTGTGTGTGTGTGTGTGTGTGTGTGTGTGTGTGTGTGTGTGTGTTTCTGTGTGAAGGCTAATGACTGCTTTCTTGCATCAATGGTGCTTTAAGCTTCTGTGTGGTTGTAAAAACAGTAGCTTCAAGCACCGTCTTGCTGTGCCTATTTATTATGTATCACACAGTGTGTGTGTGTGTATGCTCATGTATAGTACATTTACTTTGTGAGTGGGCTGAAAATGCCCATGTAAAATTTGCTAAAATACCCTCAATTCCTCCTCAAGATTGACCAGTTATTTGGTTTCTGTACAGAGGCCCGTTAAAATTGACTGGGATTGCATTTCAATTTTAAATATTGGAGAATTGATGACTTGTGACGCTGGAAGAGCTTCAGTGATGGTGTTAATGACTATTTGATGGTGTAATGGTATGTGTGTTCAACTGTGAGGTGTGTGTGTGTGGTGTGTGTGTGTGTGTTGTGTGTGTGTGTGTTGTGTGTGAGTGAGATGCATATGAATGTTTTTTTTTCAGGTCACAGGATAGCCCTCAGGGTTGTTGCAACGAACGGATCCGCTGTATGCATAATTCAATAGCAAGACAAATTAATTTACTCTTTGCTGTCAAACATTGTACTCAGGGATGTGTACGTGTGTGTGTGTGTGTAGCAGCAACATACCAGCATTATAGATGATACAGCTATATAGAGGCTGTCAAAATACGGATGTCATAGAGTCTGTTACTCTGCCATAATATAGATGATGATTTTTCGAATATGGGTTTACATTTTGGAAAGTGTACATTTTTGGGAGTGCTTTTCAATATCAGTATTTGAATAGTGCCGTGCATACTACAGTAATGAAGATAGAATATTCTGGAATATGTTATTGGACTGCCCGCTTGAATGCAAAACATCTGTTTGGAGAGATGCTTTGATTCAGCCATGCAATCCAAAAATGGTCAGATTTTCCATGACAATAGTGGTTTGTGGAGCAGATCTCCTATATGGGCATCTTCTCCGCTCTTAGATTGAATTTTACAGTTCAGGGCTTTCCCAATTGCCTGGTTGCGCAGAACTTAATTTTGCATTTGAATTGACACCTGATGATTGAGTGGATTATTATAATAGTTGATAATGAATACATTACCATGTCATTTCCAAATGCTATCTAGTTTACTGACTGGGAAATTATTATGTTTTTTTTTATAGATCTGGAGCATATTAGACCCATATAAAGGAATATCTACCTATTTACATATTTCTAGTGAAATGATAAATGGTTTTCATGGAGCGTTGAGTAGAGATTGAAGATGTTAGTGAGTGTATGAGAGAGTAAAGTAGGTTTTGCAGGGGCTATGCGACGGTTTCTCAGCAGAAGAATGGAACAAAAGCCGCTACTAGCCACAGATGGTGCCCTGGAAATTCAATAGATCCTGACTCTTGGCGAGGCAATATTAAAATATAATGATGTCTTTCTCTAGGCAGCATTTCTTAGTTTTCTCTCTCTCTCTCTCTCTCTCTCTCTCGTCTTTCTCTCTCTCTCTCCCTAGCCCCCTGCCTTGTGGCTGTCTCTTTTCTGTCTTTTTTTATTCAATATTTCTCCAATCTTCCTACATCTTTTCTCTCTCTTTCTCTCCTCTCTCTCTCTCTCTCTCTGTCTGTGTGAGCCTGCCTATCTTTTTTGTATTTCTCAGTCTGTCTTCAGTCTTTTTTCCTGAACATGCTGAGATACTGGGGCCTATGTGCATGTAGGGCTTTACTTATCATGTTGCAACTATAGAGATTCTATTCATTTGACCAAAAATAAAAGAGAAGGACTAGGAATGCATCTAGGAAGACTTAAAGGAACCATATGTAAGAAATGTATTTAAATTAATCATAAAATGTCCCTAATATATCACTAGACATTAAGAAATCATGTTCATTTCAAATATATATATCACTGACAATAGTAGTCCGGCCAGGATATTGTCATTTCAAAAGTGAAGTTGCAGCCCTCAACTGATGTTGATGTTGTGTTTTGTCATGTTGTGTTGTGTTTTGGCCTGATGCGCCACCCTCTACCTATCTACTAGTCACGAAGTCAGTAGTGTTTTCGGCATCCAGGTTGGCAACTTCAAGTCAGGGGGGAGGGGGAGGGGATACACCGCTCTACAGTAATTTGAAAGTGATTGCAGTACCAGTTTTGGGTCACAATCTTACATATGGTTCCTTTAAGAGTGAAAATGTGTCTTTGTGTGTGTGTGCGTGTGTGTGTCTGAATGTATGTGTTTTTTAGCAGCCCATCATGTCTGAAAGCTTTAAAGGAAACCAATGAAAGCAGCATGCTCCACTTAATGAGAAGAGTGTAGATGCCCCCTGAATCTCTCTCTCACACACACACACACACCTACACACACACACACACACACACACACACATATATGCACATATGCACATGCATACACACATATATGCGCACACACACACGCACACACACACACACACACACACACACACACACACACAAACACACACACACATATGCACACACACACATATGCACATGCATACACACACACACGCATACACACACACACACACACACACACACATATATGCACGCGCACACACACACACACACATATATGCACACACACATACAGTGGCACCCCATGGATAATAATGCTGGCTGTCGATCCAGGCAGGCAGCCCTCAGTCAGCTCAGCCTAATTACAGCCTGCTGGAGAGATCCATTATGGAGTGCTGTATGTTTTTGCACTGTTTGTTACCAGCACCACTCATTGCAAAGTGACTTTAGTTTGCAAGGCATTAGATGTAATTATGCTTTTGGGTCGTTATAGAACAAAAAGAAACTTGTTTTTTCTTTCTTATTATTGCCGTGTGTGTGTGTGTGTGTGTTTGTGTGTGTGTGTGTGTGTGTGTGTGTGTGTGTGTGTGTGTGTGTGTGTGTGTGTGTGTGTGTGTGTGTCGTGTCTGTGTGTGTGTGTGTCGTGTGTGTGGTGTGTGTGTGTGTGTGTGTGTGTGTGTGTGTCGTGTCTGAGCCGCATCTTCACTCTATGTCCTTTCTCTCTGCACAGCTGCGTACTTGAACACGGGGATCATCCTGATGAACCAGGGTCGCGCTGACGAGGCCAAGCGCACCTTCCTGACGTGCGCCGACATCCCCGACGAGAACCTCAAGGACCCGCACGCCCACAAGAGCTCGGTCACCAGCTGCCTCTACAACCTGGGCAAACTGCTGCACGAGCAAGGCAACCAGGAGGTGAGGCTGGGGGGGCCAACACACACACACACGCGCGCACGCACGCACGCACACGCACACACACATTTGCTTACACCCATACACATACACAGGCACACATGCATTCATACACATATACATCCATACAAACAGACATGCACACGCACACATACTGTACATTCAAACATACATACACACAGACATACATACAAACACACACACACACACATGCATTCACACTCATACATGCGTACACACACACACCTATCTATCTATCTATCTATCTGTCTATCTATACTGATGTTACTATTTGAAGTTTTTCATAATAATTGTCTACTGGTACTGCTAACTGTTGGTAGCGGGTGTTTCACCTGTGGATGGTTATCCATAGCAGACCTGTTCTTATTATACTTTAGTTCAGCTGTACACAACTTACATGTCACTGTGGAACAGCTTTCATTTCCGCTGAAGTGCTCCCATCAGAGGTGGGAGTAAGTCACACATGTGCAAGTCACAAGCCAGGTCATACAAATCCATGATGATTTACCCACTTTTTCATTTTGAAATTACAGTAGGCTAGTTATGAACTGCTGGAGTTTTATTTGCAACAAACAGTTAGGCATTGCATTCAAGCCACAAACATCTGAACGGTTTATGAAATAAGATGAAATGTATATGAATAAAAATAAATTAACTTCAAGTAGACCTATTATAAAATAGCCTATTATTGTTTCAGTATGCCTCAAACATTAGGTAGGCTACATCAAATCAATATATTCAAACAATTCAAGTTACACCTGTCATCTGCAGGGACCCAATAATGTTTGAAAAATGAACTAATCAATCAATCAAACACTGTCGTCGACTAACAGGGACGGACGTGTTTAAGAGGGTGGGAGAAAGACATAAATCATGTGACTTGAGCCCCCCCATGTCTGGCACCCATACATAGGGAGTCCTGGACCATCACTAGTTGACTGCTGCCTACAGTATCGACTAGTGATTTTCTTAGTCAACTAGTTGATGAAATCCAAAGCACACACACACACACACACACACGCACACACACACACACACACACACACACACACACACACACACACACACACACAAACACAAACACACATATACCGAAAAACAGACAGAAATCCATAAATGCTGGTACTAGTACTGAGGCTGCATGAAGCAAGCATTAAAAGGACTTTCAAGCAACTGCATCTTCACTAAAAGGTTTTTTTATATCCGATATTTGCAGGAGGCTCTTTCGGTCTTTAAAGAAGCAATACAGAAGATGCCCAAGCAATTTGCACCTCAGAGTCTCTATAATATGATGGGTAAGTGTGTGTGTGTGTGTGTCTGTTAATAAGCTTATCACAGTCTTTGGTCACAAATGCTCTTATGTGTTTGAAGTCTTTGAAGCTCTTCCCTTTATTTTATTTTTTTATTTATTTTATTTTGGCTTTTTACTCAATCTTTTATGTTCTCTTTTGAACTCTTTCCAAGAACTTTCAAGTTCAGCGCCTCAGATGGTGTGAGAGAGGGTCGATAGAGCAGGGCTCCATTAGAAATTAAGAACACAGAACACGCAGCCATGGATTCTCAAAAGGGATCACATACTGACCTCAAGATATGTGGACACCCAGTCTGGTGTTTAAAAGGCCTGGGCCTAAAGTGTGTGTGTGTGTGTGTGTGTGTGTGTGTGTGTGTGTGTGTGTGTGTGTGTGTGTGTGTGTGTGTGTGTGTGTGTGTGTGTGTACACTGAGCCAAACTAAACTACTTTTTATGACATTTCCAGTACTGAGAGCTTGTGATTTTCCACTGTGTTGATGGGCACGTCAGTCAAATTCCCGTTTTTGTGTCTCTTTTCATTCCTCTTGTTCTGTTCCAAATGTTGCTTTGTGAATAGGGTGCGTCTCTTCGTTATCTCATGCTCCCATTTCAGAACACACACTACACACACTTAGTCTCCTCACAAACTGTGTGTGTGTTAGCGTGTGCATCAGCTCATACTTTATACTTTCTGTATGTGAGTGACTATCTACCTTTTTTTGGGGGGGTGATTTTATTTTCATCCAAGCATACTCACTGTGTGTGTGTGTGTGTGTGTGTGTAGTGTTCCAGGGAGTGGTGTGACTCGTCCCCCCTCAGTGTTGATCTATGTTGATAAATCCTTTGTGCTTTTATCATCCTGGCGGGTCCGTTTGTACTTAACCACTTGTAAAAATATGAATGTTGAGTCTTTTACAGCGCACTTTTAACCCCTGTGACTGCGTTAACCAAACACGCTTCACCCCGCGGGGGGAAATGAGAGCTGTTCTACGAGACACATTTACACAGGCGCCATGTACCGCACCGTCTTCCCCATCACCAATCTGTTTTAATTGAAAACACAGGAAATAAGTCGTATTCCCTCAGAGGGTGGAGAGGGGGAGAGAGACCGTGTTCTGTGTCGGCCACCTGCAGGACCGGAGAGCTCAGTTCTGGGTTCCGTGTTCCGTGATCCTCATCAGGAAAATGATTTACAGTAATCTCCTTCATGTGAACGCTCTGGTCCTCTTGTGCATATTATGTGTCCTTTAACTGACACATTTGCATGGGGGCGTGTGTGTGTGTGTGTGTGTGTGTGTGTGTGTGTGGCACACACTTTGAGCTCTCAGGCGGATGCGTCTAAGGTTCAAGTGAAATGTTAGCCTCGTCACGTACCCATGTCCTCTGTGTTATTGCTGCGATAATTACATTAAAAACATTGTTTTGGCTTATGTTGGGTTTTTTTCTAAATTAAGTAGCCGCGTTGTCCGATTCCTCTCAAAACAGCCCGAGGCGGCCGACAGAGTGTTTTGGCAGGTGGGGTGCGGAGAGGAGCTGACAATGGGTGGAGGGATCGGGTGATGCGTGGCCGGTCAGCAAGGGTGTTTTCACTCTTGTCGCCGTGACACCCAACCCCATCACACACCGCCCCCATCACACACCCTCTCTCTCTATCCCTCCCTCTCTCACCTACAATCTCTCTCTCCTTCCCCCTCTCTCCATTTCACTCCCCCCCTCTCCATCTCCATTTCACTCTCTCTTTCCATCTCTCTCTCTCTCTCTCTGTTTCCGTCTCTCTCTCTCTCTCTCTCTCTCTACTCTCTCTCTCCTCTCTCTCTCTCTCTCTCTCTCTCTCTCTCTCTCCTGTGCTTGGTGCAGCCCCGAGTCAGACCTGTTCTGTTTATAGCCCATAGGATTGACTGGATACGTGGGCCCCTCTTCTGCATGAGTGATCCATCGCTAGACAAACAGAGAGAGAGAGAGAAAACCTTGCATTGGCATCCGCCCGTCTCTGTGTGTAACGGAGACGGGCATTGGCACTGGGTTCTGCTGAGGTGGGCACTACCCACCCTCGGCCCACATGCTCTTTGCCCTTGTTTTGCTTTCTCTGCCAGCCCACTGTTCACCCCTGCAGCGCACAACCGCAAACACGGTGGGCGCGTGGTTTGTATTATGTGTCTTGTGAGCGCAGACAAGCGTAAGGGGCTCCACGCTCTTTGAGCAGCAATTATATTTATCAGCTTGACTGGCTCGGTGGACTATTGTTCAAAGATGGGTTTTCACCTGTGAAATGTGCACCCTCTCTCTCTCTCTCTCTCTCTCTCTCTCTCTCTCTCTCTCTCTCTCTCTCTCTCTCTCTCTCTCTCTCTCTCTCTCTCTGTGTCTTTCTCTCGCTCTATTTCTCTCTCTCTCTCTCTCTCCCTAATTCTTTCTCTCTATTTCTTTCTCTCTCTGTGTCTCTCTCTCTCTCTCTCTCTCTCTCTCCTCTCTCTCTCTCTCTCTATTCTCTCTCTCTCTCTCTCTCTCTCTCTCTCTCTCTCTCTCTCTCTCTCTCTCCTCTCTCTCTCTCTCTCTCTCTATTTTCTCTCTCTCTCTCTCTCTCTGTCTCTCTCTCTCACTCTCTCATGAGCATTGAGAAACTAAATGAAACCAAGAAGCCGAAAAAGGTGATTTCGCTCAGAAGTAGCTGTTTTCATAAACACGTTTCATGGGTCAAGCCACTACTCGGCTGACGGAATCCCCTCATAGGCCCCTCATGCGATTCGGGTGTTGCCTTTCAAAGCCAGTGGGAGTCGCGGCGGGTCGGCTCTGGGTAACGGCTGGACCCTATCCGGTGTCGGGTGTCGGCGTAAAACAATGGTGAGATGTGTGCTGCTTTAACCTCTGACCCCCTGCTGACCTGACCTCTCCACTCCTTCCTTCCCGTGTGCAGGAGAGGCCTACATGCGACTGAACAAGCTGGCGGAGGCTGAGCACTGGTACCGGGAGTCTCTGCGCGCCAAACCGGACCACATTCCCGCTCACCTCACCTACGGCAAGCTCCTGGCCATGACGGTAAGAACGCTGGAAAAGGGTCTCTCTTATGCCCTGAAGGTTTATAGGATTACTAGGGTCAGTGCAGTGGACAGCTCAAATACATTTGTACACATATCAGATACTAACCCTAAACAAAACACTAGGATTAGTATAGCAGGGTAGTAACATATAGCATGGGCTTATAGAGAATATTGTTTACTGTATACTGTATACTGTAGCAGCATAAAGCAAAAGCCATAGTCTAATCTAAAACTCTGTAGGGACAAGCCTCTGCTAACGGAGGAGAGGACACAACAGCAGATCTACTGGGGCTGGGAGTATGTTGTGTATCAGCTTGATTCAGTTTGCAGAGAGAGAAGAGAGAGAGAGAGATGGAGAGAGCAAAGAGAGAGAGAGAGAGAGAGAGAGATGGAGAGAGAAAGAGAGAGAGATGGAGAAAGAGAGAGAGAGAGAGAGAGAGAGAGAGAGAGAGAGAGAGAGAGAGAGGTGTATTGTAATGTGCTCCCTGTGGTGCTGGACTGTGAGACTCCAGTATTGCTGACATGGACGTGTTGGGGTGCCTTTACCTCCAGGCCTGCTGCCACACAGGCAAACCAGTCTGGACAGCCAGTGATGGATGCACACACACACACACACATATCACAGACACACATTACACGTTCACTATGCCCTGTTAGAGTGAGAAGTCCCCTAGTTTAAAGTTTCATGGACTCCACTCCTCTCTGGGTCTCTCACTTTCTTTTGCTGTGTGTGGGTGTGTGTGTGTTGGGCAGGGTAGGGGGACTGTGGCCTTCCTGTGCTGTCTCCTCTCATTTCCATGGCAGCGTGGGCTGTAGAGTTTAGTTGGGCCCAGGTTGCCCTGACCTCTTAGGGTAAATATAGAAGATGACAGAACTGATTTT
Source organism: Alosa sapidissima (assembly GCF_018492685.1). Taxonomy (NCBI): domain Eukaryota; kingdom Metazoa; phylum Chordata; class Actinopteri; order Clupeiformes; family Clupeidae; genus Alosa; species Alosa sapidissima. The sequence goes on from NC_055967.1 coordinate 27,336,267, forward strand.
ATCGACCCTCTCATGCCACACTGTGTGTGTGTGTGTGTGTGTGTGTGTGTGTGTGTGTGTGTGTGTGTGTGTGTGTGTGTGTGTGTGTGTGTGTGTGTGTGTGTGTGTGTGTGTGTGTGTGTGTGTGTGTGTGTGTGTGTGTGTGTGTGTGTGTGTGTGAGTGAATGAGAGTCTGTCTGTCTGCCTGTCTGTCTGTCTGTCTGTGTGTGTGCGTATGAGAGAGAGTGTGTGTAGGTGTGTGTGTGTGTGTCTAGCACCTCATTAGAATGTGTGCCGTGTCAAATGTGAATCAGGGAGATGGAAGCAGTGTTGGTAAACAGGAGATGGTGCTGATTCGACTTGAGAGGAGGGAAATGTTGCAACATCTGGCTGTTATTGGCAGTGAAAAGTAAAGCGTGGCTGTTTTCACACAGCTTATGGTACAAAATTCCACAGAGAACTTGTTTTTATCTCTTTCTTTCTTTCTTTCTTTCTAGTCACATTGGTATTTTTCAGAGAGGCTATTCATTTTCCCTTCATTTTCAGCCACTCTGCTTAGCCAGAAGTGGTCCAAAAATGCCCTCATGCAGCATGTGGCTTCAACTAATTCTGTTCAGAGCCACGTCCCATGGCTGACTGCTGTCACATCAACTAGGACAAAAATACAAACTTTTTTGTTAAGGTTTAGTGGCCAGTTTGGAACACACACACACACAGGAATGTGTCTTCTGCATTTTACCCATCCATGTGTAGTGAATACACACACACACACACACACACGTACACTCTTGGTGCAAATAAACATTGTGTTTATGCACAAGAAATAAAGAAGCTTTTCACTTTATTCTGTTTAGATGTCACGGCGTAACAAGCCACGAGTACATTAGACTCAGGCATTTGTTTTGAGCTCCCAATTATGTCAAGGTTGCCCATGCGAGGGACATGTACGCCGTAAATCACTTTGGCTTGAGCAGATGTTGTTTTCATTTTAAGGGTCCTCTATTGATTTTTGAGGGGAAGTGTTGATGTCGGAGCTGTCAGCCTCACGCTGTGTGCTTGGCATTCGTGGAGAACCAGAATAGAACCCGGGGAAGAGGTTGCGCCCCATCCACCATCCTCTGGGTGTAAATGATGCCACCTCGCAGGGTGCCAGGGGAGACAGCGGACACTGATTGACGGCCTCTCTGACCTTGAGAAGGGCGTAGACAAACCAAGAGATGGAGGCTGGGCCCGCCGAGACGTCAGGAGAGTGGGTACTCGCGCTGGACAGTGTTTCAGTTGTTCAGTGTTGAGGGCTGTGCAGTGTTATGAGTGTTTAAATGTTGAGGGTTGTGCGGTGTTATGAGTTTGCGGTGTTATGAGTGTTTAAATGTTGAGGGTTGTGCGGTGTTATGAGTGTTTAAGTGTAAGTGTCCGTCCCCCCTTTCTCATTGTGCTGCAACACCCATCAAGAGGTTTAAGAAAACAAAAACAAATATTTTGTTGAGTATATTACCTGACAACTAAGATTACATCATGGTGAATGTAGTTAGCATATGTGTTAGGGGCCCAGCACGCTATTTCCCCATCTCTGTCTTTCCCATAAACACACACAGACACACACACACACACACACACACACACACACACACACACACACACACACACACTCCATTCTGAGTGATGATCCACCAGTGGTCCTGTTTTGGGGTGTAAAGT
>NC_055967.1:27342943-27355443 GCF_018492685.1 Alosa sapidissima
TTTCCTCTCTCTATCTACCACTCTGTTTTTCCACTATCTATCTCTACCTTTCTCCATCTACCTTTCTGTCTATCTCTCTCTTTCTTTCCTCTCTCAATCTGCCATTCTTTTCCCATTATTTATCCACCTCTCCCTGTATGCCTCCCTCTGCCTTTCCTCTCTTTTCTCTCTCTCTCTCTCTCTTTCTTTCTTTCTTTCTTTCTTTCTTTCTTTCTTTCTTTCTTTCTTTCTTTCTTTCTTTCTCTCTCTCTCTCTCTCTCTCTCTCGCGCGCTCTCTCTCCTTCTCTACCTGCTGAGTGTTTGAGGCTAATGGCTAATCCTACGTGTCTGCTGGACGATCTCCGACGGCGGGCTCGCGTAAAGGCCAGCTGATAAAGATGATCCCCCGCTTCCTCTCTTTGTTCGAGAGGAGCTACAGGATCTGCGGGGAAGCGTGTGTGAACGTGACGTCCGATGCGTGTGCCTCCCGCTCACGGCCTCGCACTCCACGCTTCGCGCCTCACACGAGAACACTCAGGTCAATCAGCTAGGCTGTATTTCTGTCACACAGTAACAGGCGCTTGCGTAAATATTTCGCTGTAGACCTTGAGGAAAGGTGCTTTGGCTCACGATTGCTTATTTTCACATTCCGTGTTAACCCCTCGACGCTGAAACGGCCCTCTGAAAACATTTCGGCTGAATAAAAGCAGACAGCTTTTATTTTAATTCAAGCTGACTAATTTCCCCGAATGGAAGTGCCATTTATGTTACCCAAAACACGCTGCCAACAAGTGATGAATGGGTTGTGAAGGAGGAGATTGGTGGCTGTAAGCTGAAATAGCCGGAGCTAGAGCTGCTGTTGGCTCGGAGCAAGGTGAGACGAACCCAAGCCGTCGTTCAAAGTGTCCTCGGCGACCCAGAGGTGTTGAGTAAACGCCGCAAACGTTGTCAGCTGTGGCCGGCCAGCACAGCGTGGCAGGTTGTCTTACCCGCACCCTCTCCCCAAACACACACACAAACACACACACACACACACACACACACTCACTCACTCACACACACACACACTCACTCACTCACTCACACACACACACACACACACACAGACTACACGGCCTCCATGGCCTCCATGGCAGGGCTGCAGGGGCCTAGCGAGGTTCTCTCCTTTCCCCCGTGCTGGCGCTCAGGAAGGTCTCCCTGGTTTGGTCTGCGCTCCGCTCCACTGTGCAGAGACTGAAGCAGAAGCTGCACTGGGCTGGACTGGGCTGGAGTGGGCTGCACTGGGCTGGACTGCACTGGAGTGGGCTGGGCTGGGGCGAACAGGAGCCCGGTTGGGCTGAGGGAGCTGACCAAAGTCAACAGGGGTTTGATTTCCAGTAAAAACCTGTCCCTCCGCAGCCCCTCTCCCACCATTCCTCCCATACACACACACACACACACACACACACACACACACACACACACACACACACACACACACACACACACACAGACACACACAGAAACACACACACACACACGCACAGAGAGAGATACACATACACTCTATCTGTCTCTCTCTCTTTCACACACACACACACACACACACACACACACACACACACACACACACACACACAATATTCTCCCAGCTCCCTCTTTTCCTGTTCTCTTATTCCAATACACACACACACATATACACACACACACTCTCTCTCCCACATAAATACACACTCACTCATCACAGACACACACCACCTCTCTCCTGGTGACCGCAGAGGACCCCCAACGCTGCTCTATCCCGTGCGCCCCACTGTAGGAGCCCGGGGCCGGCCCACGTTCCAGAGGAACCGCTTATCTGCTCATCTGAATGGAGCAAATGGGCTGTGAGCGGCCCGTGCAGGCCGTGCAGGCCACAGCGTAATCGCCCCCTAATATCTTGTGTTGCAGCAAATTATTATTATGGGGGGCAAACGAGATTGGCTGCTGCCCCAGGCCAAGAGCAATAACTCTGTCCCTAAAAAGAAAAATGTATGCCCTCTCTCTCTCTCTCTCTCTCTCTCTCTCTCTCTCTCTCTCTCTCTCTCTCTCTCTCTCCCTCCCTCCCACTCTCTCTCTCTCTCCCACTCTCTCCCTCGCTCCTTTTCCTCTCCTGTCTTTTGGCTCGCAGGTCAGTTTTTGTTGGAAGAGTCGCGTTTGCTGGAGGCTGCGGGAATGGCGGAGAAGGCAGCACGCCTGGACAGCGGGGAGTTTGATGTGGTGTTCAGCGCGGCTCACATGCTCAGGTCGGTCTCCGTTAACTCGGCCGCGTTTATAAACCCTTTATAAACCCTTCATAAAGCAGCTGTTAATGACTTTACAAACTGTTTATGGAGTGAGAAGAGAGAACTGCTGCGATCGCTGGCCGCTGCTCCGGCCGCGTGCTGGCTACAGACTCTCCGTAAAAAAGACAAAGCGTATAAAATATCAATAAATGCCTGGACAAATTAAAGTGAGCTCGGGATATATTAGTCAGATGGTTATGGATATTAGTGAGGGGTAGGGTATTGCAGTGTTTGTCAGCGGTTGTCAGTGGTTGCCAGTGCCAGTAATGAAGGCCGGACATTAGTTTTGAATTCCCCTCACTAATACACAAACAGGCAGGACTGCAAAAGAGCGCACAAACACGCATACAGGACCTCTTAACACACAGAAGTACTCTGGTCTGTCACAGACACACATGGGCCTGTTAGAGCACTATCTCTCTCTCTCTCTCTCTCTCTCTCTCTCTCTCTCTCTCTCTCTCTCTCTCTCTCTCTCTCTCTCTCTCTCTCTCTCTCTCTCTCTCACTTTCACTCTGTCTCTCTCTCTCTCTCTCATGCACACACACACACACACACACACAGGGACTTGTTGAAGCATTAACAGCACAAATACACACAAGCCTGTTAACACCCTGTGACAGACACACAGCATTCTGCTATTCTGCTTTATGTCTGACTGCAGGCACATAGGCCTGCTAAAGCAGACACCTACTCTGTGTGTGTTGGCCTACTGTAGACATACGCTACGCTAACCCTCTGCAACACAGAGACCTACTGCGTGTGTTGGCCTACTGTAGACATACGCTAACCTTCTGCAACACAGAGACCTACTGCGTGTGTTGGCCTACTGTAGACAAACGCTAACCTTCTGCAACACAGAGACCTACTGTGTGTGTTAGCCTACTGTAGACATACGCTATGCTAACTCTTTGCAGCACAGAGACCACAGAGACAGTGATCTGACGTGGCTGTTACTTTAGATGGGCGATGACTTTGGTGAAGCACATAATCTGGCTGTGTGAATGGAGAGCACTGAGGATACATTGCGGGAACAATCATCTGGATCTTTCTTTGTTTTCTCTGGTTTCGTCCATGTTTCTGTTCTTTCTTGTTTTTCGTCTTTGTCTTTCTACTCAGTTTATTTTTTTCCTCACTTTGAACTCTCTGTCTTAAACACTCTCACTTACTCTCTCACACACACACACACACACACACACACACACACTCACATACACACATAAACTCCCTGCTCCCTATCTGGCTTTTTTTCGCTCCATTTCTCTTGCCGTCTGACTCTCACATTTTCTGTCTGTCACTTTTGTGTCTTTTCGCCTCTCTGCGTCTCTTGGCTTTGAAAGTGTTGCTTACCCTCTCTCTCTAATTCAGTCTCACTGTTTTCTTCCATTCTCTCCTTTGTCTATTCTATTCTGCACAAACAAGTAGGCTGTTCTTTTTTATGTGTTTCTTTCTTTCTTTCTTTCTTTTTTTCTTTTTTTCTTTCTTTCTTTCTTTCTTTCTTTCTTTCTATTTATATTTCTCTCTATCTATATATCTATCTATCTATCAATCCATTCATTCTGTGTGTCTGTGTGTGTGTGTCTGTGTCTGTGTGTGTGTGTGTGTGTGTGTGTGTGTGTGTTCTGTGTCTCTTTCTCACACTCTGGTCTCTGTGTGCCACCTATCAGTTTCCATATAAACACAGTACACTCCGTAGTGAGTCACAGACGCCTGCCTCAGGAAGCCACAAGCTGTTCAGTGTGAGCGCACCACAACACAGAGAGGCTCAAAGATCCCAAACACTACACACTGCCAATGTGGGACTGTGTGTTTGTGTGTGTGCGTGTGTTTGTGTCTGTGTGCGTGTGAGGGCATGTGTGTGCACACTTGTGTTTGTGAGTTAGTGTGTGTGTGTGCGTTTGCATGTCTGTGTGTGTGCTTGTGTGTGTGTGTGTGTGTATGCGCGCGCGCGCGCGCGCGTGTGTGTGTGTGTGTGTGTGTGTGTGTGTGTGTGTGTGTGTGTGTGTGTGTGTGTGTGCATACGTGCGTATGTTTGCCCAACGGGCCTGGGTGAGCAGCCTGCCATTGATATTACATTACCCTGTTAGGAGGTTTCAGCCCAAAGCCCATCAAAGGGGCCCTGAGCAACTGGTCTGCTTTCTGTTGGCTACTGTACCCCTCTGGAGGCAGGAGGCAAATCACTGCATCCAACACAACTAGTATCATTTCACTCCCAACATTTCTCTCTCATTCACTCTGATTTGGATTGGCTAGTTTTAGATTAGATAGTTAGATAGTTGCACACATTTAGTCTCTATTGCTCTCTCTCTCTCTCACACACACACACACACACACACACACACACACACACACATACACACACACACAGTCTATCTATGTTTAATGTTCACTATGTCTACAGACGCTATACTAATGTTTTTCTTTATGTCTTTAGATCTTTTTTTTTTATCCACCAAAATGGTATATTATTCCAGCAGGTCTGGGCTTTGAGCCGCTGAATATATGTTCAGGTGTGCTGTGGCTTTCCAAATGGGCCGTCAGTGCTCATACAGACCCCGCTGGATGATGTTCAGCTGCTCTTGGAGGGTCTCTCCTCTGCTGGGAGGGTGGTGGGGGTCGGAGGGGAGGAGGAGGAGGAGGAGGAGGAGGGGCGGGGGGTGTCGGGGGTTTATGGTGGGGTCCATGAAGGGGCAGGACCCCCGTCTGTTCATTAGCCGCTGTAGCTCAGGCCCCTGCCGCGGCGCTGGCGAGGGGTCCGGCACGTTTGGAGCTTGTGTTCCCCCCAGTGTTTGTGTTGGACGGGCGCACGGAAGGACCCGAGCTGGCCGGGCAAGAGGAAGAGAGATGGAGCGAGAGAGGGAGAGAGAGAGGAAGAGAAGGAGCGAGAGAGGGAGAGAGAAGGAGCAATAGAGAGAGAGAGGAAGAGAAGGAGTGAGAGGGGGAGAGAGAGAGAGAGGAAGAGAAGGAGAATGAGGGAGAGGGAAGCAGACAGACAGACAGACAGACAGACACGCAGAGAAGGAGAAAGAGAAAGAAAAACAGACAGAAAGAGAGTCCTCTGAGGAAGTCCTCTCTCTCCAGGGGTCAGTGTCCGTTGGTCCCAACGCCCACCTCTCGGCCTAGACGGCGTATTCGTCTCCACGAGCTTCTTCTCACTCTCATCACACTCCATCAGCTGGCACAGGCCAACTGAGCACGCTCAGTATTGCGCTCCCTGGAGCCACGCTAACACTACCATCTCAAGAGCTTAAGCCCAGCTCAAACACACTCCAGCCTCATGTCCCTCTCCCTCACTGTGTGTGTGTGTGTGTGTGTGTCTGTGTGTGTGTGGCATGGTTGTGTTTTTTCTTGTTTGTGTGCTAGCATCAGTCGGAGGGTCTTGCCGAAAACTAAACAGATTGCATCTCCCTGCTAAGTGCTTAAGGAGCACATGGTTTTAACATGGTTTAATTTGTTCCCCATAGCCCGTGGACGGAATAAAATCGGTATGTGATGAGTGAAAAACAAAATTATGCCCTCCGGCCCGCCTGCACAAAGCCACAAATCCACAGTTCCACAGCCACATTGGTCCACCAGACTGCGCTTTGTGACAATGGTGTGGCTCGGGACCAACACACAGACTTGTGTGGGCGCAGTACGCCAATGTGAAAATTACGCCCATTATTGAAATGATATTTAATGAATTGTGATGTTGCGGATGACATTCTTAAGGTTCTGGTTAAACACACAGACCAGGCATGTCAGGGGAGGAGAGAGGTTCCATTGTCCAGAATGGATTTCCATTGTACAAAGGAAATGGGGGGGGGGAAGGAAATAAATTATTTGCTAAGCTCAAGTTTACAGAATGTTATCACCCTGGTCTTCTCTATTTGTTGTCATGATTTATTACAGAATTATGTATAGCTATGCTTATTTGAAACTTCCAATGTATACATTGTCTCATCACCCCTCAGTTGTGAGTCAACATGTGAACATGTGTTTGCAGTGATACATTAAAGATTTTTATGAACTGATATAACATTTAGAAGGAAACCATATCCTGTCCAACTGAATATCAAAAGTTGTTTGTCAAGAGATGTGTTGGAGTAGTCTTTTTTCCCCAAAGTATTCATATGCATTTTAATGGCCTTGGACCAGAGGCCTTCCCACCATCAACGTGGTTCACAGATATTCCATTGGATAGCCGCCACCATACCATAAAGACTTTTATTAGCCATCAGTGAATGTCATTAACTTTTCTCTCTCAACATTGAAAAATATTCAAATGCTACTTAATTGCTTCCTCCTGTTTTAAAAATGTAGTTGTAATTATGCACTTAAATGATAACCGAAGTCTTTAATTGTATTTTATTTATTTACTTGAACACGAAGAAAAATGGTCAGAGTAGACAAATTAATCAGAAGGCATTTGCTTTGATTAATGTTTATAAGTTTCCCAAGTAAGGCTGAAATTCTCTGAAACATTTGGGGACATGGCAACCTACTTTTCTCGCCTCAAACAATGCGCAGCCTGGAACTGCAAACTCACCAAACTGTTTTATTTTTTCCCCCTGACCTGAATGTGCAATGTCTCTTGTCCTGGTAGCAGGGGGAGAGGAGAGGGGCAGAGAGAGAGAGAGAGAAGAGGAGGGAGGGATAGAGAACTCACAGGAGAGGAGAGGAGCAAAGAGAGAAGAGGAGGGAGGAATGAAGGGCGGAGGATTATCTCCTGAAAATAAAAATAGTCCTTCGTTTGACAGGATCTTCTCTCCTCCCAGCTCCAAAAGTGGAGGTACTGGGGTAGATCACTGGCCCTTGTGACTTTGTTTAAGACCTCAGAGCTGTGTTCTTGCACATTCACGTTTGAGACTGTTGGAGCAGTGCTTTGATCCTGCTGAATCAGGCGAGAGAGCAAGAGCTATTTTTACCTGCTCCTCTGCGCTGACCTTTCCCAAAGCGGGCCTGAATCGCGTGCGCGGCTGAAGTGCCCTTGAGCAAGGCACCTAACCCCTCACTGCTCCCCGAGCGCCGCTGTTGAAGCAGGCAGCTCACTGCGCCGGGATTAGTGTGTGCTTCACCTCACTGTGTGTTCACTGTGTGCTGTTTGTGTTTCACTAATTCACCGATTGGGTTAAATGCAGAAACCAAATTTCCCTCACGGGATCAAAAAAGTATATATACTATATACTATACGAATCAGCCAGACACATAACTCATTTAAAAAAAAAAAAAAAAAAAAAAAGGTCTCACTCCCAGATGGTATAGCCTCGAAAACCATCTCATGAAAAAGACAAAAATAAACAATACATTACTGAAAAGACTAGTGCAGCAGAGGCTGTGCGCTGCAAATCAGTTCAACCAGCCGGCCATGGACGAAGCTGTCGTCCCGTAATCGCTATAACCCTGACCTCTGAGGCCAGAAATTGTTCTCACTGTCACCAGCGCTGTCACAGTTAAAATGTGACGAGACAATTGTTACCATCGCACACATGTGGACCCCCACTAACACACACACACACACACACACACACCTGTAGATGTCTGCTGAGCCTGTGTTACAGGTCAGACTCTAGTTATAAAAGGGAGACATTGTAGCCGAAGATAGAGGTGTAGAAAACGAGGCAGAATAAGGGCCAGTAAAGAAGAGCTTGCCCAGACACCACATGAGCATATGGAAGAGATCCAGTGTCTTGTCTGGGGATTTTTATGGTCACACATGCAGATGAGAAAATAGGTCCACTCTTTTGAGATAAGGCGCAGAAGGCTGTTTGGTCCTTCTTGCTGCCGCTACTGCAGAGGAAATGGCTTTTAAAGATGGCTGTTTATTTACTCCAGCTCTGCCCTAATCCATTAGTAGCCTGAGCTCAGGCTGGGCTGTGGTGTGAGAGAGTTGGACAATTGCACAGTTGTTTTGCCAACTGTTAAGGCGGAGTCTGATGGCTGTCAGTCCGAATGACCCCAGAGGTCACCGGGCTCAAATCAGGAAGTAAGCGGTTTGGGTTGTGAGGTAGTTATCCTGTGGTCACTGTCTAGTAAAAACATCTCCTGGATGCCATGAAGGTTTTATGACCTCAACTCTCTTCCGGTCTCTAGCTCTCTCTCTCTCTCTCTCTCTCTCTCTCTCTCTCTCTCTCTGTCTGCCGGATCTCCAGAAACCATGCAGCTGATGCCAGGCTTTCTCATGCAGCTACAGAGCGGCGTAATGATTGCTGTTTTCTTTTTTGCTTCGCAGGCAAGCCAGCCTGAATGACGCCGCAGAGAAGTATTACGGCCAGGCAGCCAGCCTGCGACCCAATGTGAGTATGACTGGGACTCGCTAAGCTTACTTCACCAAACCCACTGCCAGACTGCTCTGGACAGGATAACACCGCTGTTAACCAAAACCCATTTTCAGCCCTCCCTGGATAGGATGAGACTGCCATTAAGCATAAATCCTCTTCAGGTCTTGGTGATTTCCCTTAAGTGGTCCGCAAATAGGCGCCGACACAAGTGCGCCAGACACATCAGTGCCGGAATTTTTTAACTGGCAAGCACGGGATAAACAAGCACGGGATAAACATGGGATTTTATGGAGCCGTGGCGACAAAATAGAACTGAAATGTAATCTACACAACAGCGGTGGTGTTGTATTGAAAATAATGGAATCTAATGTAATCGACTGTCAAAAGCGGAATGCGCCGCACTCATGTTTATGGCGATGTAAGTGCTTAAATGTGTGAATTGGCACAACCCAGAAGTGTACCGTAAGTAAGTGGTGAAGGCAACTGGTTCAGTGTAGGATGGAGTTAAATATTTGTTTCTCTGAACCTTCCGCTCTGAATGTCCAGTATGACTATAACAGCTACTCCCGTCCAGCCGTAAACTGCATGACTGTGCCAGACAGCCCTATAAGAGTCATGGCCAACTTGGAAATAAATCAGATTCTAGTATTCAATGCATTCAGCAAGCCACTCCTGAGACCAGTCTATATGGCTGACGTGTGTCACGCATCATTATACTGTAAGACAGTGTGAGGCAATGACAAGTGCCTCTCGTCATGAAAGCCAGGCGGCTTTACTACTGGGAAGGTCATGCTCTCTCTTGACCTTAAGTGACCTTGACCCTGCTGGTTAGTTCCCCAGAAGAGCTAACGTTTTAAAGGATGGATGAGTCACATCGTGGATGCATTCATGTGCCTCTGGAAGCTCCCGCCTGCTCAGCGAGGTCTGCACAGTGTCAGGGTTACTCTGCAGAGCAGCCAGGCCACGCCAGGTGGTTTAGTGGTTTTGAGATGTCTGTGCACATACTCACACACACTCGTACACACTGGCACATACACACTCAGACACACACACACACACACACACACACACACACACACACTCGTACACACAGGCACATACACACTCAGGCACACACTCAGGCACACACGCACGCACGCACTCATACACACAGGCACAGACCCACACTCAGGCACACACTCATATACACAAGCACATACACACTTAGGCACACACGCACACACTCATACACACAGGCAGACGCATTCATACACATAGGCACATACACACTCAGGCAAACACAGACACATACACACTCAGGGACACACACTCGTACACACAGACACATACACACTCAGGCACACACAGGCACATACAGTACACACTCAGGCACACACACACGGACACACTCGTACACTCAGGCACATACTGTACACACTTAGACACACACAGTCATGCACACAGGCACAGACGCACTCAGGCACACACACACACAGACACACTCTTCTATATACACACACACACACACACACACACACACACTCTACACATATATTAGATGTGGAAATACACACTCACATACAAAATCCTGCACTCACAATTGTACACACATATACAAGGTTACACACTCATGCACAGACACAAATGACCACACACACATGGAGCTCCTTCTCCACGGCCTTCAGTGTCTGTCATTAGCGTGCTGAAGGCCTAGGTCTGCTGTGAAGCTTCCCGGGGTGGGAGGGCAGGGGAGGGGAGATAGAAGGGGCAAGAGTTTGTTTGCACAGTGTCCATGGGTGCTTGAAAGGACCCTGGAAAAGTACAAACGCTCAGCAGGCCACACCACAGCCGGACGCACACGAGCCGCCGAGCGCCCGATTTGTTTGAAATGTTCGAGCATGTGTCAGAAGCCTCTCTCGGCTTCACGTGTCAGAGGAGAAATCACATACTTCAAAAAGCTAACGGATGCCTGGAAAATCACATAACAGAAACAGAAACCTACCCCTCGGCAGAGGGGGAGATGATCAGCTTGCATTTGTTCGGAAGAACTTACTACAGCCTCTCCACTGCAGCCTGCACACATACACAGACATTTTTTCTCCATGGGGGGGGGGAGGGTCTTGAGAGGAGTTGAACGTGCAGTCCATGCTAACTTAGTCATCTGAGTTCAGGGACGACATTACATAGTTTTCCAAAGTGGTCAGCTCTTTGTGGCGTGCCAGTTATGAAATCACGATAACAGCAATGTTTCCTAACTCTCCCCTGACCACACACATACATACATACACACACACACACACACACACACACACACACACACACACACACACTCTAAGTTTACCCAGCTTGGACCCTCCTGAGGCTGTGCTGTTTTTTGACAGGTGTTTTTATATAACGGCTCAGCACTCGCGCAGTTATGCAACTTTGGCTATGAATTGTACAGTGGCTCAGTATTCTGTACAGAGACTGGAAAGCAATGCAGTAATCATAGACACACGTGTGTGTGTGTGTGTGTGTGTGTGTGTGTGTGTGTGTGTGTGTGTGTACTAGTCTACCGTGTCCAGACTGAGGGACACTGAGGGGGGAGGTCAGGGGGAGCCGTGACGCCTGAACATGTTTATTTCATACAAGGGAGGGAGTCATCCACAACAATCTTTGGCCTCCTCCTATTGGCTGTTAGATGAGGCATCGCGTGCCACAACAAAGTGGCCTGTTTCTCGGCTGGGTTTGTTGATGCACACATGCAAATGAATAGCAAAGCAACCTGCCAAAAACTGCTCTTTAGCTGATCAAAGAGCACTAATGTACTATTTTCCCAGTGTCACGACAGGGTCTTTTGTTTTTCGGATCAGACAACACATCTTAAGAGCAGGTGTGTGTGTGTGTGTGTGTATATGTGTTTACATAATAATACTGTAATGATTGAGCAAACCAAATTGTCGATTTGGGCTGATTGCATCCACTGCCCCTGATGGTAGAACTGCTCCAGCATTACAAGATGAGTGGTTTATCAATCAGAGAGAACTTCAGACAGAGACATGCCTGTATAGCATATGGTATGTTTAACAGACAAATGCATGTATAGCATATGGTGTGTTTAACAGACACACACGTCCCCAGTGTGCTGTACCCTCTTCCTCCAGTCAGTGTGCGAGAGGGATTCAGAGATGAGATCAGCTTTATTATTTCCAGTTTTAGTAAAAAAAAAAAAAAAAATACTAATAAAAATAAAATCTGCATGCCCAAAAGGTTGATTCAGACTTTATGGCCAAGGGCTTGACCAAAATGGGTGAGTTATTAGCCCTTTGTGATTAGCTTGTGCTAGCTTCTTTGAGAATTGCACAAGAGTGCATGCACATAAAAAAAACAGATTCCAAGGTTTTGGAGGGGGTGATTATCGAAGTGGCCGCAGTTTACGCCTCTGATGTGAGTTGTCTTGGGGTGCTCTCTCCTTTGAAGTGCTCTCTCCTCATCAGATCCCTGCGTGAGCATGACTGAATGGAGGTCTGGAGGCATGGAGGGTCGGGGGAGGGGGGGGGGGTCAGCTGTTTTGGAGCAGCTGTTTCTGCAGAGGTCACATAATGCGGGCCACATCTGGAGAGGCCACTGGATCTACATGCCAGAGGAGGAGGGGAGGAGGGGGGCAGAAAGAGTTTAGAAGATAGAGGGTTTAAAGGAAGTTATGAAGTGGATTGCTCTCTCACTCAATCACTCACACTCTCTTTCTCTCTCTCTCTCTCCCCCCCTCTTTCAGACACGCACACTAACACTCTCTCTCTCTCTCACACACACACACACACACACACACACACACACACACACACACACACACACACACACACACACAAACAAACAATGCTCTTATCTTCAAGTACATAGGAGTAGGTCTGGCTCTAAGACGGTGCAAATGGCATCAACAACATAACAGCTTTGCATGAGCCATGTCATTGAGTTCATATTGCCGTCTTTAGCCCCCCAAACC
>NC_055967.1:27357943-27582943 GCF_018492685.1 Alosa sapidissima
TGCAGACACTGGGTTGTGGAGAAGGGCAAGATGTGTGAAGAGTTTGATTGCTTGTTTGTTTTTATTTGTGTTTTAGTTCTTGAAGTTCACACAGCTAGGTGGGCTAGCTCTTTTCCCCACTCAGCTGAGCAGAGCACCTGACTTGACCTGGGCTGTCGGTCCATACTTGAAAACTCCTGTTAAATTAAGACTTTGATGACTGATTGATTCGTTGGGGCAGTGTTGCCCTGGGGGATGGTGCAAGATGATTGTGGCAAAAAAGGGAAATTTAAACTACAGTACCCATAAGGCCTTCCTCAGAGCAAGGATTGTTGCCAAGTAAAGGTTTTTTTCAAAGGCCCTTGGCGGAAGCTAGTCTACGCCAGTTTCTCTGCACGTTGTAGGAACATCACTAGTTCACTGTTGTTTTCCTTGTTTGCTATGATCTGTGGAAACTATGAGGAGAGACAGTTTTCTATGGTAGCCTATTCATATAAACTAATACCAAATATCACATAACTGCACACCCCATGTTTGTGAAGTATGGTGAAGCATGGTGTGTGTGTGTGTGTGTATGTGCCACTCTTGTAAATTTTGGTCTTAAAAGGCAAAGGTGACCAGAGGGCAGTTGATTAGATCATTGGTCCAGGCCAGGTCGGACTAATACACATCTTCTCTAGACCAGATCTGGTTCCAGACTGAGCTGTAATCTGGTACCTCGTGGAAACTGGGCATTCTGTTAAAGGTCCAGTTTGCCTGGGGACTTGGGTGTCCAGGTTGTGGATCAAGGTTACAATCCCTCTCGTATCAAACAATATATACAAGTTAAGCACTTGAAAGTCTACCATTACCTTCAATTAAGGTTTTTAGAGTGAAAATAACCCATTGTGTTTCCCATGGCCTGAGTACATCTCATATTCACAATTCCAATCTCACTGAAGGAAAGTGTTATTCTACTCCGATACTCTGAAGTTCAAAATGGCCTCCAAGACGGCTTCACCTCTGACATCTTAAATGTTCTCTTGACTTTGCCATTTAAGCCTTGGCTAAGTGCACACTCAGAAACAGAAACTCTTTTCTGACATTTTCTGATCAAACGTTAAAAAGGACTCAAGTATTCAGGCGATTATCTAACTCTGAGGACAAAGGACACAGGACTGAGGCCTAGTTGTACTTTGTCTTACATTGAAGGTGGTGAACTGAAGTGTTAGCAAAGAATCTGAGAGTTCTATATTATTTATTTTCTCACATACCACTTGTGTCTGTACTTCTTCGAGGTAGCTTACACAAAGGTGTAGCAGCGCCCACTGAAAGGGCTTCCACCTAATGTTGACTGTTGGTCAGTGGAATTTGAAGGAAAATGATGGCATGACGTAGCAACGGTACTTTTGTTTTTGTGGTTCAGCAGTTGTGATCTGAAGAACCAGAGCGATCCTGTGTTTGGATTGTGTCCAGTGCTTTACCATGAGGAATCATTGATTAACAGTAGTTTCACATAGTTGTTAACATTGATAAATCATGATTGACCACGTTTCACATTTCTTACAGTTTGCTAATACTGAGCTTAAAAGGTATTGTTAACATAATGGTACTTTATACAGTATATAACATAATGGTATAATGTGTTGATTAACAGAACCCAGCTATGCGCTTTAGCTAGCATTTTAAATATGGATCATAATACAAAAGATTGATTTATTCAAGGTAAACATAAACTTTACCTCTGATTCCTCACTCTTAATGTTAATTAAGATATCCTCAAGGTAAAACATGTTTCAGTTCTTTCAGTTCTTTAACAGTTGAGGAATAAGAATTCTGATTGGCCATGTTTGCCTCTATTGAATATGCTTCTATGGTGTGTTCATCACTGCACCAGAATTTTTGAAGGGACTGTCTATATGTACAATTTGTTTATTTGTGTAATTCCTTATGGAGTGTATAGATGAAACATAATATATAAAAGGCTACATTA
This sequence comes from Alosa sapidissima, assembly GCF_018492685.1. NCBI lineage: Eukaryota > Metazoa > Chordata > Actinopteri > Clupeiformes > Clupeidae > Alosa > Alosa sapidissima. The sequence goes on from NC_055967.1 coordinate 27,359,895, forward strand.
TCTTGCATTAAGATTTAAAAGTACAAGCCCTGAGAGGTTAAATCACAAAGTTTTTTTTTTTTCTGAATTATATTGAAGTAATTGTATTTAATCGTCGTGTTTCTTTTTTCCTTTATTTTCTTTTCATAATTTCAGTGCTCATTTCTGCCAACTAGTGTCTGTATGTGTTAACATTTTATTCTGTCAATGCTAATATCCATCAAACATACTGAGAGCAAATTGCTAAAGAAGAAGCTACAAATGTCTGTTTGTGAAGGTCTTTCAAGTTCCTTTAATATTTGTCTTTTTTGTTTCCATGGAAAACGATCCAGCTGGGACTGTATTGTATTTCACAGGAAATCGTTCAGCAGACTTCACAAGGAGCCACAGAACTACACAAGTGATTCAGATTGTTTGCTTGATAGACTCTTCAAGTTAAGCTTTCAAGGCATTTATCTCTTCTCTGTTTGTTTATTGGTTTGTGTGCACACTTGTCTGGTTGTCTACACAGAGAATGATTGGGGAAAATATTTCCGTGTGTGTGTGTGTGTGCGTGCGTGCGTGTGCGTTTGTCTTCATGAAGGGAGATGAGGGGTAGTATCACTATTCACTAACACTAAAAGTCTGAAGTAAACTAAGGAACTGAGTATTGTTTTGTTGACACCGTTATCGCAAACAGTGTAACATACTCTAACTGTATACCCTTTTCTCTCATTCTTTGTGTGGGCACAGTACTTGTAATCACAAACTAGTTTTATCTCCCCATTGATGCATCCACACTGTGTGTGTGTGTGTGTGTGTGTGTGTGTGTGTGTGTGTGTGTGTGTGTGTGTGTGTGTGTGTGTGTGTGTGTGTGTGTGTGTGTATACGTTAGTGTGCGCATGTATCTGTCTGCCTTTTATCCATGCATTGTTAGTTGTTAAAGCTTTTGAAAGGGAAGTCAAGTTTTGTTGTCTTGGTGAAAATGATTCAAAACAAACAAAAAATCCCCCCCTCCTTCATCACATTCTCTCTGTTCCTCTCTTCTCTCTCTCTCTCTCTCTCTCTCTCTCTCTCTCTCTCTCTCTCTCTCTCTCTCTCTCTCTCTCTCTCTCTCTCTCTCTCTCTGTCTCTCTCTGGTGTTTGAGAAGTGGAGGAAGTCAGACCTTTCATTTTGTGTCTCTACTCAGGGATTCCAAGCAGATGGGTGGGAGTGTATGTGTGAGTGTGTGTGCTCACTGAGCACTGAGAGAGTTTACTAAATTAAGAAAAAAAAAAGTTTTATTTTTTGAGAAGTTGTTGTATTTGTATAAATTATCAAGATTTGTAGCCTTTTGGGGGTTTTGTAATATCAAGAAAAACAAACAAAAAAAAACCTGTGCCAGAGTAGAGTTTCCCAGTGTTGCTTTTTTTTCATAATAAAGTAATGGTGTCCTGCTATGGTGTCCTGACTTGAATGGAGTGACTTACAAAGCGGGTGAACCGGTTTCAACAGGGACCTTTAATTATACATGCAGTTTATTCACACATATTTGCAATGAAACTGCACATAGGCTTATTGTTCTCTAAATTGGACGAGGGAAGTTCTGGCCTTCTAAATTACAAGCCTCCACTTACCACTGGGGAGAATTGTTCAGCGTTTCTCCTGCCGAATCCTTTTTTTCCCCTGACTCTGACCCAGCCTGTGGGTGCTTCTGGTTTCTTCAGGAGCGCTTTTTTGTTTTTAAAACCGACTATTTCAAGATCATCTGTTTGTCATGTTTATATTTAAACAGCAATTGCAACTTTCATTGTGACATACCACTAGTTTTTTTCTTTTCTCCTTTTTTTGTTTTTTTACTCAAACATCAAATTTTGAAGGAGAGTAGAATTCTTCTCTCTGATTCTTCAGATGTCGCCAGGCTGATATCAGTGTCGTAAAAATCAACTTGCGTGGAGAGGGGCCTTTTTTTACGGGATGTTGAAATCTCTCCTGCAAATTTGTTAAAAAGTGTCATAAAAGGATCTCAAATTGATATCTTGTGCTTTTGCTGTGCGGCCCCCAGAGAAAGAAGAAAAAAAAATATGTAAATACTCCCAGATGGAGACAAAGAGACATGGCGTCCACATCTGGCAACACACACACACACACACACACACAGTCGTTGACAGGCGGCAGCCTCCACCCAGCGGCTCGGCCGACCCGTGGCGTGATGTCTTGCATGTGCTCGGCAGCCGTGTCACATGGAGCGCGAGGCAACGCGTGAGAGTTTGGACGCATGTTCCTCCACGGGCCGCCTCCCTCACTCATGTCCGAGTGCCAGACTGGTGGTCACGTGACTCAGCCTGTCAGTCAGAGCACAGCACATATGGGCCCCGCTGCAGTGGCCAGCTCCCTCACACACACACACACACACACACAACACACACACTTCCACACACGACTCCTGTCATTCCTCTTCTGCTGTTCTTCAACCCACGTTCAGTGCTGTTCTCAATTTCTGGAGTTCAACCATGTTAAGTTTTGTATCAAATATTAATGTTATTCATACCTATATATTTATTCATGCTGCACTGATCCACTCCCACGTGTAACTCCATTCGGACCACTTTGTTGTCATTTCTAACCAATGTTGCTAGTTATTCCAATTGTGCTCCATGATCAGCTGAAGACAGACTGATTTCCAGAGGAAGTTGGGGGTCTCCGACTGATGAGCTGCGGCTTCCCTCCTGTAGCTGCTCCCCTCAGAAACATTAATTCACGCATGGTAATCCTATGCAAGGCTGCCAAACAAAAGCTATGATCTTGTCCCCCCAAATGGAAGTTCCAGACTCTATGCGTTTACATGCAACATTTCCAGATGATGAGGAGATTATATTTACCCATAGACCTTTCAGCACCGTCACTGTTTATGCTGCTCCACATACCAAACCTTTCATTCAGACAGAATTAATGATTTGGGCCCAGCAGCAGGCTGCCTATTGGGTTTCAAAGGAGGCAGTGCTTCTGTCGTTGTTTGGTGGTTGGTTTTTAGAGTGGTGTCAGTGAAGGAAGTTTCATTGGTTGCTAGATGCAAGTGGTTTACGTTGGCCGTGAGAAAGCGAGTGAATTTAATATGTTGTTATTTAAATTAGAGGCTATTTCCCCAAACATACATAGTGTTATGACGAGGTGAATTTTAAAAGGTTTCAATCTGTTCACCTTTTGTAAAATTTATCAATTAGCTTTTGTCTACAGACTACATAATTACCACATTGACCAATGTAAATTATACATGGAGTCTTTAATCCAGTAATTAAATGTGCATATGGCAAATTACATCACTGAGACATGCCAGTGGTCTTTATTGTATCTGTCAGAGTTGGTGTACTATTTGAAAGAATTGCTAAATAAATGTAAAATAAAAGGATGTGAGGTCAAAATTAAAATAATAGCATAAATACAAGTATAGAATAAAAAAATGTATAGAATAAAAATCTCCTTATGCATTCCACAAGCTCACTGTCTGCATCTCCTGTTCATTCACCCCACCCAGACTGCCACAAATCACCATCTAATGACCTCCAGTCAGGCAGTGATTAATCAGACTCCACTGGGAGTCATTTACAAAAAAACGCCATGAATGTTTCATGATACTGAACATGCATTAATGCAGTCTGTCACAAGCATTTCATCTGCAGAGAGATGGAAAGAGAGAGAGAGCAGAGCTGTAGAAATGACCACAGCGTCATCGGCCTCACAGCGCCACGGGCCAGGAAGGAGTGAACATTTTTCCATTACCGAAGATCACATCACATGCGATTTGATTTCCTGCTTCTCTATCAATAAATGCACATTTTTATCAGGGCATTAAGCGCAGACTCTCAGACTCCCTTATGTCCAGCTCGGAGGAAATAAAGAACATCTGCCTCGCATTTCCACAGCCCTCCCCGGCAGGTTACGTTATTGCCTCGTGCATTCGGAGGAGGCGGGATTGCAGAAAGAGAGAGAGAGAGAGAGAGAGAGAGGCTTACTGCTTCCTTATGAGGGCCTTTTTCTTATTATGTTGTTATATGGCAAATCTGCCAGCTGTTATCAAACAAATATGGGGAAGAATGCGCCGGCGACCTATCGGGGCTTTGATCTCTGCATCTTGGGCCCCGTGCCCCAGGGGCCGAGCAAGCGAACACTGAGCGTCTTCAGAGGGGACGGGTGTGTGACGCATGCACGAGGCTAGCACACTCCGGACCCCAGTGCTGTGTGTTATTGTTCGGCAGGAGGGGCCTTTTTTTTTTTTTTTTTTTTTTTTTTAGGGGGAGAGATTACACGCGAGTGCGTCTGACCTTGAACATGGGGGCATCGGAGGCCCTCTGCCAAGCCACGGCTTCCTCCGAACAAAGCGCCGGTCTCGCCGAAGAGGAAATTTGATTTCTGCTCCAGTGCTGTCGAGTCGAGCTGGACAGGTAGCGAAGCTGGACCTGGCTGGGATGGGCTTGGCTATGGTCTCTGTGGTCCCGATGTGAACCTCATAAAGGCCTCACTCTGTGCCAATCATTCATGTGTAGCCAGGTGAGAAAAGACTGACCTCTGTTTATGACTGGACCATTATGTTTAAGGAGCAAAGGTCCGAATCTCAGTGGAGTTCCTCAATGTTTTATAGTTCCGTTACGAGTTTACTTCAGAATGGTTCTGGTTGTGATATGGCCCAAATCCATTCTAGACATGAGCTCCATTTTCTGTCTATCCACACGGGCATCCCTGCCTGGTAAGCACGTATCTCGCTAATGCTGACAAAGTGTCATCATAAATACACAGCTTCAGAACACTTAGAGATGACTTGGCATTTCTGTTGTGTTGCTGTGAACATAAGAGCTCACACATGGGTTTGTGTAAATAATATCAAGAGTGTCCAAATCTGCGGCGCATTAGAGAGTCTTCACGCCTTTACAGACAACCATATGTATTATCATTTTACAGCCAGCCAGCCTCTCTACCCTAAAGAGAGATAAATCACTATGTATCTGAGACTTTACATCCACACAGCAGACACAGGCTAAGACGTGTCCATAACTCTTACACTGCCAGACAATGCGCAACGTTATATAGCATACAGCACAACGTGTCCTGAGGGATAGGGTCTCATGTACAGTATGGTGGGAGGACTGTGAAGGTGTGTTGCGAAATCACCCATAATCCCTCTGCAATCCCACAGTGCACAGCTGCTTAGACAGGAAGACAACAAGTGATCAGTATTACAGTGTTTAAAAACTTATATCAACGTGCTGGAGGGATTTAATACCCCTTTTTATATTGAGTTTATATGAGTGTCAGCCCTGAAACACTGAGTGCATAGTGCCGGTTGATTTTCATTTTGGCGCCCATGTTGACAGGTTAGTGCATACCTGAGATCCCCATGTTGACAGGTTAGAGCATGCTGGTTACCAGGTTAAAGCATGCCTGAGATGCCCATGTTACCAGGTTAGTGCATGCCTTAGATGTCCATGTTACCAGGTTAGTGTATGCCTGAGATGCCCATGTTACCAGGTTAGTGTATGCCTGAGATGCCCATGTTACCAGGTTAGTACATGCCTGAGATGCCCATGTTACCAGGTTACAGTTACACTATGTGTGAGAGGCATGTCTCAGGCCGGACTCGAGCCGAGCTCCTGCCACAACTCATGTATAGTTTCAGCTTGGAGCCTATTTTCCACACATGAGCTACAGGAAGTGGTAAGCAGTTCATGTTCAATGTAGAGAGACATGGGGCTGGCGGTGGTGCCATCACAGCAGGAATGGCAATAGAGTGAATGTACGCACACACAGACACACCCAGACACAGACATGGACACAGACACAGACACAGACACAGACACAGACACACACACACACACACACACACACACACACACACACACACACACAGAGAGAGAGAGAGTTTCACAACACAGTCGTCTTGCTGCACACATTGCACACCCAGTGTGCCCCAAAACTAAGCCTCCAAATGTGGTGTGACTTCTGTATGGTGATGAATCGCAGTAATCTATCCACCGTGCCCTCCTCTCCTTCAGGCTGACTGATTTTCTCATGGAGCTTGTTATAAAAAGAATGAGATGTAATCACATGACAAACCACCAGCCTCATTACTCAGACCCAAATAACAATAACTGGGTCTGCTGCGAGCGGAAGCCGTCTGGTTAAACTCAAACAAATAACCCCATTTCTCAATCCTCGGTGCGGCATTTCCTCCGCAATAATAAAGAGATATGATTCCAATATGAATCAGACTGAAAATCCCAACGAAAATCCTTGTCCTACACAAGAAGAAAGCCAACGTCCCAGCGAGATCCATCACTCGAGCACTGCAGATAGCTGCTAACTTTTGGCTCTAGCGCATCTGGGCCAGATCAGGCCCAGATCAGGGTTGGATCTGTTAAGAGTTAGAACCACTTAACGTTAGTGAGACAGAGAATTGTGTGGTTTTGGGTGGAAGAGAAGTTCGCATCCTCAAATACCACAGAATGAAGTTCAAGCTGTGTCATCATTTTTCAATCTGTAAACTAAACAGCAGTGACAGTGTTATCATACTGAAATATTCCTCTCGTCAAACGCTTGCCAACCACCTTTTATCACATTATAATTCCTGTTAGGAAAGACACTTAAGCCGAGAAAGTCATACAGGATAAACATATGCCTCCTCCCTAAACCAACTCATGAATTGGAAATGGAAGGCACGCAAGCCATTCAAATGACAACACATTCATCAATGTGACACATTGTTGTGCCTACCGTCTCTACCGGACTTAATTTACCAAGAACACGTTTGGACAAGCGCCGGAGCTCTACCTGAATGCCGATGCTACCGTCAGATAGCACATGAAAATGCATGGAAAGCGCCTGAATGGGTCACGAGGCGAAATAAAGCATGTTCCTTTGTCATACTTTGCAAATTTCACAAGAATGCAGAACGTTGTGCAAGTTAAAATGGGTTCTGTCGAAAATTTAAACCAGATGTGTCAACCCTTCTGCCTGCCATCTTATTTTCTTTAGAGACAGCAGGTTTCCACATACATATATTTTAGATAAAGAAAGTGACTCTGAAAGACAATGGAGAGGCCTTTCGTTTTCTGACAACAAAGAGAGGTGTCAGCTTACAAAACACAAGACAAAAGGTTTTTTTTTTTTTCCTAGTCATGGAGATAGAGTTCTCAATCTGGCAGCTACAGAATGGCAAGATGGACCAGATGTAGATCCCAATAACAATTGAACGCTTAATTGAATCACAAGCTTTTGTGTGGTCTTTCCTTTTGATTTCAAAGGGATGTCAGCCAAACACCAGTCTTTAGTGTCAGTGTGTGTGTGTGTGTGTGTGTGTGTGTGTGTGTGCGTGTTTAATTATAAAATAATAGAATGAACCCAAACAGACATGTGACTGATATGAATAAAACTAAAAGGTTACTCCAGGTCAGCCTCTAGAAGGCTGCATGGGAGATACAGTGTGTGAGCTGCAGCGTGTGTGTCTGTTGGCTGTAGTGCATTTGATTTAGTTTGGGACAGTACTCTATCTTGTCTGTGTGTGTGTGTGTGTGTGTGTGTGTGTGTGTGTGTGTGTGTGTGTGTGTCTGTGTGTGCAGTATGGCTTCTGTTCGGGGCAGTGCTCTATCTTCACACAAACACACTATTACTTACTTACATTCCAGTGGCCTCATGTCCTTCCGCTGTGTGTCACTGATTTGCCCGGCTCTGTTGGGCATAATCACCCTCAGCGAGGAGACTGGGACATAAAACAGGGCCCTGCTTGCTCCAAAATGGCTGTCTTGGGGGATTTATTGGGTACAGAGACTGCCAAGAGCCCAGAGCCTCATAAATGCAGTGCAATCACACTGGAACCAGCCCAGAGAGCAGGGGGGCTTTGACGCACAGGAAGTGACAGTCCTGTCTCGTTTTTTTTTGTCCCCTTGTCGTATTTAAGCCGTTTTTTGGCATCTCCGTAGCCTCCTGTCCTTGTCCTCTGTCCCGCATCACGCCATCCTCACAGCCGCACAGTATGTGTGTGTGTGTGTGTGTGTGTGTGTGGGGGGGGGGGGTTCTTTCTCTGGGACGCTCTCTCGAAGCACTCTGGAACTCTCCGGAACACACCGATGTGCGTCCGCTGCGGTTTTTTTTGTTTTTGACAGCAGGTGCAGCCAGCATGCAGGCCGTTGCCAGAATTGATTAGTCGCAGCGCTGGCGACGGATGTGAGAGTCCAGAGGAACTCAACTATCTTTACAACACACCACCACCACCACCACCACCCCACTGCCGGTTCTGCCAGACCCCTCGGCCAGCTGGAGATCAGTTCAGACCAAGATGGAGAGGCATCAGGAGACATGGGAGGGGGAGGAAGATGGGGTTGCAGGGGGGGTGTGGATGGGGGCGGGGGGGTACAAGAGGATGGGGAAGGCCTATTTGGCTCTCTCAACATCACCCCCTTTGGAAAAGCTGAGCTTGCAGCACCGAGAATAATGGACGTTTTCTCTCTCTCTTTCCCTCTCTCTCTCTCTCTCCATCCCTCTGTCTCTCTCCCTCTCTCTCTCTCTCGCTCTCTATCCTTTTCTCTCCCTTTCTCTTTGCTGTGAAGCCAGTGGGCCGAAACTAAGTGCATGGGAATGAGAGCCAGACAGCTTTACCACCTGTCTGTGTCCCTGGGGCCCAGCGTGACCAATAGGAGAGGCAGCCGGCCCTTTGCTGCTGCCGCTACGGCCTCAGGTAGACGCACAGAGAGAGGATTATTCTCAGTCGAGCGTGACGCTGTGATTGGTGAGAGAGGGAGCAAGAGAGAGCGCAGCATGACAGCAGATCATGCAGCCTTGATTTCGGGATTGACATGCACCGTTAAGACTTCATGTCAGACTTGCTGTGCATTTATAGCAGATTTTCAGGGTCTGTAACACAAACACATGTTCTATGTGTCATTGATGTTTATGTTGGGTTCAGAAAATCCAGCCATATTCAGGCCTATTCAAACACGTAAATATGATCAGTTCCATTTTGTTCACGTTTAGGATATACACTTAAGAGTTTGAATGATAAATAGAGATATTGGCTATTCAAAATGTGTATTGACATTTCTAATGTAACTGTGAGATCAGATCAGGCACAATTTTCATTTGAAAGAGAAAGCAAGAGAAAGCTAGCATTTTGCCTTTGTAGTTCTATCACTTTCTTATGTATGACACTGCAGGGCTACATGGGCAAATTGTTCTAGATAATCTTCTTCTACACACTGTAATTACAGAAATCTCCCACAGCAGTGTGCTGCACTGCTACAGTAATAGTCATCAAATGACACTGTGGTCCCAGCATGAGGTTATTACGACAGTCCCCAGAAGGCTTTTTTTTTATCATGTCATATGAAATAATTACATAGCATTCTGAATCCATACCACCTATTGTTACAACAGTGACAGTAAAGTATAGTGTATCTGTGAAAGCACAGGAAGAGTATCTAAGTGGTTGGACTCCTGACATGGCTGGCTTGCATCTCCATGCACACACACATTAGTCTCTTTTACAATACAAGACCACCTTTGGTCCCAGAACGCTCTGTTTTGTGCTACTGCAGGTACTTTACACAGACCTGTACAAAGTCCCACATGCACCGGCCCACATGTGAGCTAGTCTTGTTTCCATGACCACCACCCAGCACCTCGTGCTGGTCCTGTGATTTTTTTTTTTTTTTTTGCAAAGTTTGTTTTTACTTCAAATGAAATTACACTCTCAGCTTTTCCGCACTTGGCGTCGAGCCGCTATGTGTTTTTGTACCGACGTCCTCCACTGTGTTGTGTTAGCTCAGTCTGAACGCTGTTTATTTTAATGGTTCATTTCACTAATACAGCACTCTGCAGTCCGGCATGTGGACACAAGCATTATCATCTGCTGTTCTGCCCCTTTAGATTTCTAACCATCTGTTAAGTGCGATCTCCGAGCCTTTCAGCGTGGTGTGGGGGCGGACGAATGGTTGAGCTTTAAATTAGGCGCAAGAACTTGCCACCTAGTGATGCTAACAAACCATTAGTCCGGACTGACCGTAGATCTGTCACAAAAATCAACCCATGCCTGAAGCATTCACCTCGAGTGCGTCAGTGAAGCACTTAACGTTTTGTGTCAGCGTGAACCAGTGTGTGTCACAAATATGGAAGTGGGACTTTTTTTTACCTCCAGTGAGGCTGGAAAGGCTCCATTGAGCAGAGGCCCCCACCCCCCCCCCACCCTGCAAATCACCAGCTGTGGTTTTCACAGGCGGCCAGCGCACCTCACGCACACCTTCGGTACGAATATCCATCGTTGGGTGAACGTTCGCACTGTGACAGATGTACTTCCTCTTTTAAGGAGAAGGGAAAAAACACACCCGCTAGCTCTTTCCAAGGGAGCACATCTCCTACACTTTCCCCTCTCCAGACATATTACACATCCACTTTACTGCTGGGAGCAGCCCGTGGGGTTTCCTGTGGAAGGTTCCTAAAGGTAGCCCACTCCAGAGAGGGGTCTGGTTCTGCTCTGGCCCAAATCCACGTTGAATCAGGGCCAGATCCCACCACGGTCGACCAATCCACTCGGTCCAGGGTGCTGCCGGTCCCGTCGGACCTCCATCTTGGGGGCCCCTGTGTATGAGAGGTCCAGTTCTATGTAGCTCCTCCTCGCATGATTGGCTCATTGCCAATTGCCCACTGGAGCTGAGGACCTGTCGGAGCCAGCGGCCGGGTCCATCCATCACAGGAGCGGGGCAGTCTGGAGCGGACTGCTGCCTCCTCTAAGTCCACCAGCGTCAGTTTTATTATACTGCCACATCCGCACGGCATGCAAAGAAACACTAACAAGCCTAGACATGGGGTCTGACTTTAAAAAAGTTAAATGCACACAGACATACTCACATGCACACACACACACACACACACAAACATACATATATAGCCACTAATACAATATGAATGTACTCACAGTGTCACATACCAATGCATATTAGATTCTGGTGTTGTTATCGGAGAATACACACACACACACACACATACTGTACACACACACACACACACACACACATAGTTGAGGCACTTAGCTGTGGGGTGTTATCAGAGTGTTTTGCATTACCCTCTTTGCGCAGGCCAGGTTTTGCGTAACTCTAGAACAGCACCAGGCACCATCCCAAATGGCATCTCTAATCTGGACCCAACACTGCCCTCATCTGATGCAGAACCGCCGGATCGGCGCCAGCGCAGGGCCAGAACCGCCCGCCCGCCCACTGGAGAGTCCGTTCCCATCTCTCTCTCTCTCACTAAAGCCGCAGTAGCTGACCCAGGTGCCTCTGGCCCCTGGCCGGCCGGCCGGCCAGCTGTGTTATCCTATACCCCCCTGTGGTCAGGGAGCTCATTTGCAAATACGCTTCAGCGTGGGGGAGGGCAGCCCCCGTACGCCTCGAAACCCCTTCCCAGGTCCCAGACAGCCCGCCAGCCACGGTCAGAATTCCAGTGGAAACTTCTCCGCGCTGCGGTCTGGCCACGTCCCAGCCTGTCAGTGGGGAACGCACCGGTGATTCAGAAGCCCACTTGATGGCCTGAAAAAGGTAGATTTCCCAAAGTATTTTCATGCTGCCGTGGACTTGTGTCCTTCTTGCAGCTAAGTTGAGATAGGAGTCATCCATCTCATTGACACGAATGGACCCTGGACAGCATTCACGGCCGCCACAGATAAGATTTGCATCGCAACCTCTTCATTTTAGTTTCAGACTGTCTCTCTAGTTCTCTCTCTCGTTCTCTCTTTCTCTTTCTCAGAGTTTGACCAGTCCAGCATTTTTCCTGCTGCCAGAGCCACATCGTGGAGACCAGTAACCGAAATAGCACCGAAGCCTACAATTGCTCTGGCCCAGTGTTGGCCCAGATCCGGTGCAGATCCGCGTGACAGGAGACAGACATCTGAGCATGTGCATACAGATGTGCACGATGTGCGGAACATTCAATCTCCCAGATATCAACGCCGCTGAAAAATGCGCTGAGGTTTTCCCAGATTGGGCCCATTATATTTTGTCTGTCAGTGATAAAGCATCTATTTTGTGAAGTGAAATAACACATTAAAATGGTAATCTGTAGCAGGGGTCTGTTCCAATCACAAAGCAGTGTTTTTTTTTTTCAATTTCAAATGAAATATAACTTTATATAACAGCAATGTGCTTCACAGCATCGTGAGTCATCTTCAGACATAGAGGGCCATGGCGGTGGAGACCAAACAATGGCTATGCACAAAGAACATGTCACTTGAGGATCTATAAATAGTTCATATCTATTATAGTTTCCCACTGGAGACTGAAATAAATATTTTTTTTAATGTTATACACAAAGGAAGGCGAATGTATATCTGGAAGCAATCATTAAACAGCAGTATGTTTATGCATTTGCCAAAACACTATTCAGTTTTATGCCTCCTATTAAAAACATGCGTGGCACTGACTGAAGGCTTCTTACTCACCCACACCCATTAAGTTTACAGTGTAAAAACAGCCAAATCTCCCCTGTTAGCACTGGATCCAACTCTCCATAGCAAAAAGAACGACAGCTTTCAGCATATAGGCCTACCCCAGTGCAGCACCGACTAATAAACGTCTAATGACCAAATGAATGCGTTGACTCTAAAGGCCGATTTATGCTTTTGCGTCGACTCCACACAGTGACTACGCCGTTGTCTCGACACTGTTGTGAACCTTTTGAAGTTCTGCATCTCCTGTGTCTGAGTTGCTCACCACCGAAATGGTATAGTCAGAACGGCAAACTCCATAGACTGCTGTGCTGAAATATTAATATTATTTGTTTGGCCTTGTCTTGCTTAGATTTTGTAAAAGTTATCGGGAAATAGACACAGTATATTCCAATTACCCAGTTATTGTAACCAGAAAATAAGTCTATTGAGGTTATTTGTGAGGTGTCTGCCTGCCAGTTTGTTATGCTAGCAAGCGAACTTCCCACAACTGCACACAAAGAAGGCCTATGCTGACATAATCTTCATTGTTTTCATTTCACACCCACTGAATGTCACTCAGATTTGTTCAGTAGAACAAATGTATTAGATTTGTATTTTCATATTCTAAGTATAAGTATAAGTGTATATATACTCTTTTGATCCCGTGAGGGAAATTTGGTGTCTGCATTTATCCCAATCCGTGAATTAGTGAAACACACAGTGAGGTGAAGCACACACTAATCCCGGCACAGTGAGCTGCCCGCAACAACAGCGGCGCTCAGGGAGCAGTGAGGGGTTAGGTGCCTTGCTCAAGGGCACTTCAGCCGTGCCTACTGGTCGGGGTTCGAACCGGCAACCCTCCGGTTACAAGTCCGAAGCGCTAACCAGTAGACCACGGCTGCCCCCCTCCCAACGTCTGCCCCCCTCCCAACGTCTGTCCCCCTCCCACCTTACTTACTGTACTTACTTTCATATTCTGATAGTCCAATAGGATGTTTTGTGTACACAGTACGTAATATGTGAGGCCACCAAATAAGATCAGGCCTGCAGTGGAAGAGAGAGGTGAAATCTGGGTCAAGGAGGATGTTGGTAAATAAAACTAAACTGTGTCTGTTGCAGGCATTTTACGATCAGCTTTAGAAGAATTGTTTGTGAGGCAGAGAGCCATTAAGAGAAAGTCCCCTAAAATGTCTGCAGAACTGACTCAAACATCAAACAACTTCAGCAAACATAAAGCTTAACGTTCAAGGTCAGAGGGTTAGGAACATGTTTCATTTGATTTCAATTTGTGACTTTGTTCTTGTGGATAGTGGACTTTCTTTGTCTTTTGTTGTGCAGCCATATTTAAATATATCTCTCTGTGGACCACATCACAGGACTGTCAAGGTGTTTTCATTTTAAAATTAAAACTGCCTCAAGACTTTGTCTCACCCAGTTTTGGCACAAAAATACATTTCCTTTGGAAACGTGTTTTGTTCTAATTTCACACTGGCATATGAATTGCTTTACAGCTGACAAAGAATTCACTAGAGAGTCAGCAGCAACTGTTGTTTTCAAAGTGACTTTTTTGGACTTCTATAGAACTAAAGTTACAGCATTTCTTTCCCCTGAAACTTGCTCCAATATCAAATCACATTTGCTTGTGTGCGACTTGAGACCACACCAGCCTGCAAACTCAAGTCAAGGTTTATTCATTTAGCACAGGTCTAACGCAGATGAATGGACATTCTTACCTTGTGAGTAATGACTATCCATAATTGGTTGGGTCACGATAACATCAAGAACCACTTCCTGATTAATGGTGATATTATCGGATTTAGGTATTTTCTGTGACAGGTCCTCTGGGTGGTTTTACAATATCATGACTGTTTATGCAGAATTGAAATGGCTGTGGGGTTTCCTGTAGATATTTAAAATAGCCAGTGTGAAATACCACAGCTATATCGAGGGAATATATATATTAGGCCTCTTTATGGCTAATTTCTAATTAAGGTGCTGTAAATAACAAAGTATACACAAGCTATTTTCAAAGGCAGACACACACACACACACATACACACACACACACACACACCAATACTATACCAACACACCAACTTTTTTTAGTTATGTAATGTGAGATAGCTACACCGTTCAATGCAGCTGTGCTTAAACTCAAAACAGGCAAAGTCCCACACGCTCCCAGATAACCACAAGCGTGTGTTGTGCCTCCTATTGACAGCTCGGTGACGGTACCCATCAATTTAGTGCAGGTTCAGGTTCCGAATCGGCGGGTTCTGGATGTAACTCTTGCTGCCGCTGCTCAGCGGGATGTTTTTAATTTGCATGTTGCCGGAAACAGCAGCATCAGACGGCTGTAGATCTCAGCGATGGTTCCTTTAAAGTTTTCTGTCAGCACACTCTACCTGCCCCCACTCCACAGTTATTCATCATATAGGTGCGAGCTTAAATCAGCTCAGCTATGTGTGTGTGTGTGTGTGTGTGTGTGTGTGTGTGTGTGTGTGTGTGTGTCTCTTTTGCACAACAGACTGAAGTAGAGAGGGAAGCAGAGAGAGGGAAAGAGGTGGGGGGAGAGATGGAGTAACTTTTTTTCAAAGACATGTTGACTATCAAGTCTGTGAGACAGATGGCAAGCTCCTGCTCTCGGGGAAGGAGAAGCCGCTGTTCAATCTGTCCTTGTCCTAATGAGCGCATTTACAAACCTCATCAATTACAGCATCTGCATGTGCTTAGCATATGTGATTACAGATCGGCTCAATTGAATTCCATCACAACGGAAGTGACACGGGAGGTGAGGCTAGTCACCATGGCGATCGAAGCACAGTCAGCCATGTCTTTCAGACGACTTTGCTAGTTTCTCCGAGGCTAGGAGTCAAGCAAGCATCTAGGCTGTGTACACATACAGTACACACCATCTTAGCAGCACTAAATAACAGTTTAAACTGAGGCTCTCTGGCAGTTGAGTGACCTTTGACCCAGAAACGGTGTCTGACGTGTTGTTTGTGTAAAAATGCCCTGTTCAATTACAGGCAACTCCTTGCGTTCAGGGATTCCCTGATGATCATAAATCACCACTGGGTCACCTAGTTAAAACACTGGAGTCAATACAACGTCAACAAGCGGTGACCCGCCAACAAACGAACATCTGTGTGTTGTAGCGCGGCACATAGGATATTCCCGTCCATTCGTCTCAGGAGCACACGTGTCCAGCACCTTGGTGATTCACAGCTGCCGAGATGTAATCCATATGGCCTTGTGGGCCGGATGACCAAACCTAAGGGGAGGTAAAGAGTGACTGAGGCTGGCTCCGAGTTGGTGCGTGATCCACTGGCGTGTGTATACATTAGGATACATTTGCATTATTTTCTAATAAGAGGACGATTGAGTTGGACACCACATGACAGCTACCATATACTCTCATTAGCCAGCGCCTTCCTCCTGACCTCCACTCGTTTAATTTGTAACAGGAACGTGTTCACGTCCAACAGGATGTGCATAATTGAATCAGTGACAGAAATGTGCTAGGCTTCTCAAAGAATGTCCGCAAAAGCAGTGTGGTGTGTTGGTGCGCAGGCAAGGAAATATGGAACGGGGGGGGGGGGGGGGGGACCTGTCTTGGAGAAAGTTCCTATTTGAGTTCTCCAACTGGGAGACGTCCGTGTAGGTGCAGTAGGTGCTCATATGGTTCCTCGTATGGAGTGCTCTCTTCGTGCCAGGCCTAGACCCTCTTCTCCGCAGCACATGGCGGTCCACCTCTGTCCCTCTCACATCACACTGACATTTACATGAATAATGGTGCCGGGTCCGAGGTGACTCATTTGTCCATTTAATGATAAATCAATTCATGATTATTTCTACTGAATTGCTCAAGGGTAAACCTAAGAGCACAATGACATTTAAAGCATTTAATGTCACACACAGGTATGGCGGGGTTACGAGGCGAACAAAAATGATCGAGTGAAATGCTAAAGGTCAGTGAGACTGACCTGGAAGTCAAAATTAAAAACATTAACATTCCATATTGGAATTTATAGTTTTGTTTTGAAATTTAGAGTTGTGGTTGATTAAAGTAAAATCACAATGAAAACCAGAGCTTTTGGAGAGGTATGGAAGGACATAAATAGGGCAGAGACATCAGGGCATCAGGCAAATGAGTTCATTACACTGCAGATTACAATTTGGCAGTAAAATCAAAGGCACATTTTGATCAAAAGAAACAAAAAATAAGGGAACTTAATAAGACAAATATGGTGTTTGTGACTTTGTTTTGTGTTGTTTTGTGTTGTTTTTTTTTTGTGTGTGTGTGCTTACATGCTCATTTGTTTACAGAGAGGATAGTCTTCGGGATCCTTGATGACATCTGCACGGCATGGGAGGGGGGGGGGGGGGGCCTCTGGACACGGATCCGTCCACCCATGGACTCATAATTCCTCCTATTAAATGGCCTTAGTGTCTGGAGCCTCACGCAAACAGACAGGGCTGCTTTTGACATCATGTTTCAGCGTCTAGCTCCAGGCATAAACAAAATTCAGAGGGGCCCAGAAATAAATGCAGCTTATCGTATAAAAGGTCTCGGGTGGCACACACACTGTAGGATGCATCAGCTCCGCCAGGCATGGAGTATCGAGAGACGGATCTATTTGGCACGCTGAAGATCGTCTAACTTCCAGGACGTAGCTCTGTTGCGGTTTTAGACTGCACCAAACAGACAGTGAATTAGACTGCCTCTCATGTCTGCCAGTGTTTTTAGAGGGAGTGAGCTGCTCTGAGTATATAAGGTGTCTGGAAGAGTTAAGGCTCTGGTAAGAGCAAAACATAAATCTGCCCAAGTTCCTCTGCTTCACAGTTCCTGTTTACCAATGGAGAATCAACAGGGACAGGGAATAAAATTCAGCAGAAATACCCAGGAGTGGAGGTGTTCTATTGCAAGAGCTCAAGACGGATTTGTGCACAAAAGACATGAAAGAGAGTGACAGCTAGGAAGCACTCTGTGGCGACTGAAAGTTACTGTTTCTGAAACCATAGTAACAACATTGCGTTTAAGTACATTGAGTATGTGTGTGGTGCCAAAATAGCCATTAGTACCGTGTTCCCTGCATGAATTCTATCATAAGATATTCATTTGTTTAGTTCAGCACTAACCACTCATGCATGAGCACAGAGTAATACGAAAAGTGTCATCAGTGAAGAAATGGGCACCCCACACAGACTTGTTTTGGCCCCATCCTCACCACTCTTGCTTTGATCCAGCACTACACTCTCTCAGTATTTATTGTTCCATATTTAAATGGCCTTTAGTGGCTGGGGATATCAGTGCTGAACCCTGTTCACCCTCTCCACCCCAGGGGCACTCAGTGCATGGGCCAGTGCACGGGGAGTAGAGCAGCGAGACAGACCCCAGCTCTATCAGTATAATGTGAAATGTGCTAATTCATGACACACAAACACACACACACACACACACACACATAGACAGGCACACACATACACACACACACGTAGACAGACACACGCACACACACATACACACACACACACGTAGACAGACACACGCACACACGCACACACACACACACACACACACACACACACACACACACACACACGTAGACAGACACACGCACACACACACACACACAGGGAGAGAGAGATCTCAGTCAAGAGGGTGAATAAAGTCATTGAAGTAATGAATTAAGGACGAGGCGCCGCGTTGGCGCAGTTCTCAGCGAGACGCTAATGTGTCCAGGTCCTTCATTTGCTCTAATTATGCTGACAGCCATTATCTGTGCCGTCTCATTTCTGCTGAAAGGGAAATGGCCTGCTGGAAGTGAGAGTGCAGTTCCTGATGGCTGGCCTCGACGTGCCCCTACACCCATGATAAGAGGGGCATCAAAGGGGCAGTGCTGACCACAGGGGGGGTGTCAGTTTGGGCCACAGCCGCAGAGGACTACCAGTGCAGCGTCCGGTAAAGAAAACACTTACCGTCATTTTCTTACATCAGACACCATGCAAATGTAAACGGGTTTATATATTGTTGTTTATCAGCACTGCCACTTCCATAAATCCCTGACTTTACTAACTATTCACTGACTTACAACATGTTGTCCTTTAGATGTCTTTGCTGTCTTTATGTGAAACCTTATTGTCTGTGGTTTGCTGTGAATGTTCTTTATTTCTCTGGACAACCAGCTTTCAGTTAGAAGATGTTCATGACAAGTCTGTTAAACCTGGCAACCAACAACACAAACCCACTTTTACTGTCCTGAACAGAGCAATATACACAATACACAAGAAGAAATTGGCAGGTGGCTATCGATTTTTGAGGCGATGTGTGAAATTGGATGAGTTTGGTCAATGTATGTTCTTTGCTTACATCCACACACACTTAAGTGATATTGGTTAACAGGTGTGGGTCTGTGAGCAACTAAGCTTTGGTCTTCAGTCACCATCAAGCTACAGCTGCAGAATACTGTCTTGCCAGTATTTTGCACAAGAGCCCCCTCTCTTCAATGCCTGTACTGTACATACAGTATGTGCCATTGTATTTTTCTGGTTTGGTTTGAGGTTGTGTGTATTAATGGGGCTTCCATGTTTAGGCCCTATGTGTTTTATACCTTTTCCGAGGGCGTATACCATAACTGGTTAGGGCCAGTGAAATGCAAACAAATGACACAAAGAGAGAATATTTGCTGTACTGTACCTTGCAGCCACACTTGTTTATATATTCAAATATATAGTTTAGTGAAAGATCTACTGTACACTAAGTATGGGTGACACTTGCAGCTGTAAAAGAGATGAATTAGCATTTACAAATATCAAAATTGTCATCATAAATCATTCATCTTTCTTTTTTGGTCTCTGTTCCTTGGAACATGTAAACAATTTGCAGCTAATTTCAAAGCATCCCTTGCCAAAAAATAAATTGGTTGTACTGCAGCAGATTGTGTGATGATTGAGAAAAACCTTCAACAATTTCTCAGTGGTTTCACACATTGTACAGTATTAAGAAGAAGACAAAGGCTTGTCCACAAAAGCTTTGCCGCACACTTTCAGTGAGTGGCACTGATGATGAGGCCGCGAGAAGCGTTTCCAGACTTGCAAGTGCGTGTTCTCGCTACGGTTCTCAGTTCTCATTACAGTGCGGTGAGGATCAGTGAGGGGTGTGTGTGTGTGTGTGTGTGTGGGGATTGGGGGGGCCATAGATCATCACCGTGAGTGATGACTTGCTGCAATCGGCGAGCGCCGGGACCACCGGTGAGCGCTTTGGAGGCACGACTCCCACCAGTTGCTGCCAAGACAAACATGCAGATGTGTTTAATTACTCCAGTGCCTGCTCAGGAGCGGCAGTGCGGCAGGCCCTCTGTGATGATCAGCACTTTTTTTATCCTGCCCTTCACCCCCCAACCCCCCGACTGTAAATAGCTTGGCTCTGTGCCACCGCGGGCTTTTTACAGTAGAAACAAGCGGCTCCCTCTGAACTAGCTGCACAGGATGTATGTCTGTATGTCTACGCCCGCGTATGTCGATTTTAGTGGCTTCCTAGGGTGGGCAAGTGAGATCAGCAATATTCTTTGCAGATAAGTGATGCCTCCTCCCATCACCATACATCAAGTGCATTTTCTCCTCCGTGAATTAGTCAGCCACCAAACATAACAAAACGACTATAAAAGAGTTGGCTCTGGAACCAGTCTGATGGGTCAGATCTGGGTCACAAAAAAAAAGTCAGGAGCCCCATCACCTTAGCTCTCCTGCAGTGTCCTCCTGATAAAAGCATGGCACTGCCGTTAAAAAAACAAAACATTCACATCACTCTGAAGGCTACACCTGACTCTGGGTCAGATCCTAGAGGATAGAGGGGAGCCTGCACACCTTGATAAGTGTAAGAACAATAAAAGTGTAACACTGCTTACTCAACGGATCAACCAAGTTATTGATTAACTGATGTTTTGGTCAGTCAGACCTTCATAAGAGTCTGGGTCAGATCCTAACATAACTGATATTTTCTATCAGATGAGAGTAAGTATCTGAGTGGTGTCTGTCTCAGTCAGCTGCTATTTGAAGAGTCTGTATCACTGTTGTGACCCATGAAGAAAATGATTCCTATGCAGACGACTACAGTGTTGTGTCTGATGAGGCAGGCCTGGTTTTCCCACATTGGATGTGCCCTTTGTTTGTGCACCAATCAAATGATGTCAGTTGGTAATGGAGGAACAGATGAATGGAATCTGAGAAACGGTGCAAGTATGTTCAACATCGCCATTCATGAACATGACTTTAAAATGTTGGCTCACTCATGGTTGTGCTCTCCAAATGTAAACCATCTCCCATAAAAAAACAATGCCACATGAACTTGTTGAGGAACTATATCTGCAAAAAAAAAGAACAACATTACAGTGAATCATCAAATGCGTCTCTGTGTCTTGGCAGTGGTGATGCGCATATAAAAGTTTATAGATGTGGGTGCTGGACGGGGAGAGTGTGGTGAGGTAATTGACGTGGAGCTCAGAGAAGCCTCTCGGAGGACTCAGAGCTATCGTCACCCTCATTATTAGGAACTGGACTTGGCACGCAGCTCGAAAACACAAAGGCAGAACAACAAAGCCACCCGACCATAAGGGCTTAGCGCACATGACGGCGAACGGGCCAAGTGAACAACCGGCCAATCGACTGCCAAAGAGTTTGGAGCATCATTTTAGGGGTGACTCTTAAAGTTAAGGTTCTGCTGTAAAAATGCAGCATGTTCGGTCCACAGAGTATGTAAAACCTTTCTAATTCACTGAGAACAAGGCAGAAAAAAATGATAACTATTTTATGAACATGTGTTATTGCATATTATAACAAACATTATGAATTTTGTTACATTTGTTAAATAAAATCAGTATTTTAAGGGAGAAAGTAAATAAGTATGAAATACATATGAAAAGAGTTAAGCAAAGAAAACTTCTGAGTCAAAAGTCACACTCAAATACACCTTTTTTACAGTATACAGTTCACTGAACCATTGTCAATCATTCTTATAACTAAAACAAATCCGATTTTTAAATACATGGAACTCTGCCTGAAAATAATCACATTTTCAAATACCCGGGGGCACAAGGTTTGGTGCGAACGTGTGCAAGCCAGTCTGGGTGGTTGAACGGCACTTCAGGGGGAAAAAATGGCTGCCATTCATTAGTACATTCAGGTCCAACACAAGCAGAGCCAAGACCTTCTAAAGTGTTTAACTTTCCATGGCTTTGAGCCTGACCATCCCTCGTGGCTCCGTCCGTTGCATAAATAGCCGTATGAACACCGAGCAACTGCTGCCTGCCGTTGTGTGATTTTGTGCAGAAGCCGTCTCTAACACTGCGCAGTCAGAGTGAGACGTTCTCACTGGAGAGCTTCATTCATCTTTCAGCCCTTTATCAGTACTGAACACAAGGCCACCTGCTGCCAAGGGGTATAATGGCCGGAATGCACTTAACCTGTGGGGAATTTTGTTATAAATGTGTGCGACATTAACTCTATAAACATTTTGTTCAGTCAATATCATGCTTTACCTTAGGAAAAAGGAAAAAATTAAATACAGTATAGATCCAAGAGCTTTCAGGTACCTTGCAAACCCCATTGATGTTAGCCTTGATAGTGCTCTGATTCAAAACTTCCAACCAACACATAGTCTATTGCTCCATGAGTTAAACTACATTCTGTGTTGAAGTGCAGGGTGAGAGGCTGCACTTGAACAGGATGCTCAACATATTTTACAAGTTTAGCTCAAACTCGTAAAATGTATTATTGAACCACGGAACATGACATTATCAGTCCATTAAATGAATTTTATTTGCTCAGACGTCAAATATAATTTAATTCTTATTACTAAGGCACCTTAGGATAAAATGTTACCCTATAGTTAGTGAATTAAATGTTAAACGCATTGAATATTGTTACTGTTGGTTTAACTGCTATCTCTCTCATAAAAGTCAGGAACAGAAATATTTTGGTTTTTTAGCAAAACAGAGGATTTGCATTAGATTAATAGTACCATGATGTCCATGCATTTGTCTTGGAGAACTGTTGAAATTCCTGGAATGAGTGGATCATAGAGCAAGACACAGCTAAATCCAAGTATTACACACAAGTCTACCACATGATCCAATTTCTATAACATTTTAAGGGATGATTGTTTCATTTTTGGAAATTAAATTTGAATGAAACGCAATGAAAACAGCCCCATACAGTACCTTGTTTCTTTACCTTGAGATAAAAACCAGCAATGATCAAAATGCTTGCTTTGTGAAAGTCTGAATTGCTGTGTTGAGAATAAAACAGTAATTTGCTCATGCTTTTGGCAGCTGAATTCAGCCTCTCCTGAAATACATGTTGACCTGTCACACACGATGACTGTTGACCTGTCACACACACTGACTACTAGTCACACACACTGACTGATTCTCTGGTTATGGTTGAACACACACAATGAAGGGGTCACACAATGAAGCGAAACTGCATGTCATGTTACGATATTACGAAAAAACATAATTCAGAAATGCACCCAGCAATTGCTGTATAAAAACATCACAGGACGAAATTATATGCAGGGTTGGCGTTTTCAAAAGATCAGGGAGAAAGTGGTTTTTGACATTCATTCATCTGGGAGTCATCAACTAACTTTGGCTTCAGCTAATAACTAGTATGACGATGATAATTAAGGAGCCCCCCCCCCCCCCCCCCCCCCCCCCGCCCGCCTCAGCCACCCCATGAGTTGAGGTGCTGGAAACTCATCTGCACTACGGTGGGAATTACGTATAATTTGAGCAAACGCGGCGTGTGTAACTCTTATCGGACTGATCCCAGATGTGCTGCTGGCAGAAACGTGGGATCCCCATCCATGTCTTCGCTGCTCGTTGCAGATGCATAAATTCGGCACTCCCCCCACCCCCATCCTCCCCCGCCTGCTCCTGCCTCTGATCCACTTGAGTGGAAAAAACAGCACTTCACTCGTCGCTCATGTTGTTTCACTCTAGATATCACAGAGACTATGAAATATATTTGAATGTTGTGAACTTGCACACTTTTGTCCTCTCTCTGGCATATCTGAAGAATTTGTGAGTGTAGACTATTTATATTTTCTCATCTTAATAGGATAGCAGTGGTACACTTCACAAAAAATGCTGTCTTGACTTGAGTGCTTTTGAACATTAAAGCTGACCAATCCCCCACCCATGACTCATATATTCTTAAATAATGTTCTCGTTCTTTGGCAACGGGAGACGCCGAGCCACCAGCTTGCCCCTGTCATCCTTTTTCTTATTGAAGGAAAAGAGTAGGAAAAAAAGAGAAAAATCACATACGGCCTCTTTTTTGCTGTTGACTCTCAAACTTGCTGTCATGTTGCCTAAGTTCTGGAGGCGGTCAAATGACAGCATGAGTTTAATGGGGCTTATTTTTGTCTTTCTTAGAAAAGTTTGGATGAGCACAGTCGGTATGCAAACAGTCAGCATCCTCCGATTAACAACCTCTCCTACCTCTCATGTAACTCTAAAACCATGCAAAGTGGCAGTAACGAGTATGGTAAGTACTGTTAAGCACTTCATCACTTGCACTCCTTTACCCTTTCTCTCTCACACATTTAATCCTTTGATTAAAGAGAGTGGATATGTATCTCAGAGGGCAAAAGCTATTTTGCACACAGCAGCGCTTCACATTGGAATATTCATCCCACGCCCACAGCAGTGAGCTAAAGTGGGAGATATTGGCAGCTAATGATGCGATTATGCTAATCTGTCTGCGAGTGAGATACCTGTTTGCCTCCTCTGTTCCAGGACGCAAATTAAACTGAGAGGTGCCAAGAGGGGGGCCGGCTCCTTTGCAAAGTGCAGCAGACACCGGGACAGCTCCAGGCCTGTTCTGGGCCTGATCCGGCCCTAATATGGCTCTGATCTGGTTATGATTAGCATCACATTGGAAACTGATACCCCCCCCCCCCCCCCCGCCCCCAGACACAGCATTTATCTGGAGCCTAGCTTCAGAATGAATAAATGTTGTATGATGCAGCTATATGTGTACTGTGAATTTAAAGTTGTCAGTGACATCTCAAACAGTAGAAATGATTATGCCATGGAAACTTGAGATAAAAGTAGACTGATAAAACTCTTCATGGGTTTGTGTTGTTAAGAGCTTTTGCTAAGATTTGTTGTAGCAAAGAAACAAAGTGAGCATATCAGACTTTATTCAGAGCTAGTTGAATGTACAGATTGTAATGGAACCGAGCGGAAATTACCAATGTGGGTGTGGCCAAAGAAGCAGAGGCAGTAGTGAAGATGGACAGTAATTTATTATTCGGCTTGGCTCGAACAACCAAGCAGAAGAGTCCATAGAAAAATGCACAGAAAAATGTTAATAATAATCTTCCAAAATTGCAATATTGAACAAGTATGAAAAATCTGCTTTAGCTTCTAATCAAAATACAGCGGCATTGTAACAGAGTCATAGTAGGCCTACTCACAGTACCCTACACATCACATAGGCCAGATAAGACTAACATCAGACTAGACAGAGGGGAACATATACCTGGCGGCCAGCACCATTTAACATGACAGGTAAACACTAAACAATCAATTAACACACAATAGACAAGACAGACCCTGGGCCACAAGCATAAATATACATCATAGGTCACTAGCAAAATACATAGTTAAATAACAGACTTGGTTACATGTGGTAAGACTGAACATCGATCGGCTTGATCAGGACCGTCTCGGAATCCCCCACAACTAATTGACATAATGTCCAATACCGCCCGGAAACAATAAACAGTCCATGGGATTCAGTCGGCCCTCCTTTGCCACCGGACCTTCAGAAGCCGAAATGAGAGGACTACGCCATGAACGCGAATCGGTAGCTATCGGTTGACAAACATTAATACTTGACCCAAGTTTACGCGTCTTAACTCAGACAAACAATAAACGTGCCCCCATTGCTAATAGCTCCGTCTTGTGTCGTTTCTTACACATCTTAAAAGTGCTAGCCACATAGCAATGGCCCATGGATGAATGTGTGTGCGCAAATATCAGCTGATGTGTAGAGGACGAGTGCCGACAGTTCACCAGTCATGTGCGGTCGTAGCTAGACCTTCACACACCCCCCCCACCTCTGGTCTCACACCGGCAGGTGGGAGAGGAAGTGATGTTATTCTTCTCCGGAACGTGGTTGATGGTGGGGTCTGTTGGACTCTCTGCTCCTCTTCCATTAGGCATACGTCCAGAACCGGCCATTGGGACGAGCCGACACAAAAACGTCTGCCAACGCAGCGGCAGAGGCAGGGTTACGTTCCCGTATCCACACCTGGAGTTCTGGAGACAGGAGACGGAGGAACTGCTCAAGAATAATCATCTCCCCAATCTCCTCTTTGGTGTGGTGTTCTGGCTGTACCCATTTGTGGTAAAGGTCCCGTCGACGCACATACAGCTCCTTGGGGGTTTCATCTTCACCCACCTGGGCTGATCGGAATTGCTGCCGGTAGGTCTCCTGGTTGATGTCGTATTTTCCCAGTATGGCCTTCTTCAAGTGCCGATAATCCAAGGACTCTTCCTGGTCCATACTGACGTATGCATCCCTAGCCTTGCCCGTCAGAAGGGACGCTAATCTGACTGCCCAGTCAGTTGTCAGCCACTGACACGCCACAGCTACCCTCTCAAATGTAATGAGGTAATGTTCAATGTCATCACTGTCACTCAAGGGCTGAAGTCGGGGATCTCTTTCTACCTGACCTCTGAACTGACCGCTTAAACGGGGTAATCCCAATGGAGGTGTTGGCCGACGACTCGTAGCAGAAGATCCTCTTTCTGGTACCTCTGGGACGTTGCTTGGAGCTGGGTTGGGAAGTCCTCCAGGGTCCGGGGTGGTCCTCTCATGCACCTCCCGCTGCAGAAGACTGAACTGATGCTGTATTGTCCTCCACTGTCATATATCAGCTGATGTGTAGAGGACGAGTGCCGACAGTACACCAGTCATGTGCGGCCGTAGCTAGACCGTCACACAGATCATGATGCTGTTTTGATCAGGGAATAGAAACGGTTCAAAGAACAAAAACTGGAAACAAACAACATTTTTGGATGAACGTGGATGAAAAAAAACATTTTCACTTGTTTCACTTAAGTGAAAACACTATTTTCAATTTTAGATAATTGGTTCATAAAAGTATTTATCGTTCCAATTAACCGTTCTTTGAATATTATTCAAATGTCTATAGGCTTGGAACACAATGTTTCCCAGACCCAGGATGAATTTAGTCAGATTTAATGAATCAGTGTCTTTCCTGTATAATAGGCTTGGCATATTATGAGTTGATAAAAAGTATTTTCTTATCCAACACTATCTAACTGCCTTTTCCAAGTACTGAAATGTGTGAAATAACAGGCTACCAGAGACACTTGCAAAATATCTAGTGTCAGGCTATTACAGGGCTTAAAGCAAGGACCTTTTCTGTGCCTGAAGTAAGCTATTAGACATTTTTGAAGATCTAATATTATATAGGCTAATTGCCTACTTTCAAATCTCGCCCCACCCCTGAATTCAGGTACAGTGCTTTTAACAGTTAGCCTTGATATCTAATGTGCTTTGATTTAAGCAATTTGTAAAGGCAATGTATTTTTTAAAGGAACATTATTAACCGTTCTGCTATAACATTCTAACCGGTTACTATTTAGAGAGGCCTTGGAACACTGGAACAGGAACGAAAAAATAGTGGTTTTGCTCGGGTTAATTCTGTTCTCAGTCCCTAGATATGATGCACTGTTTGTCAGATTTTGTAGAATGACTTCTCAGGGTCCTTCTCAGGCTCTTTTGAGTTGCGACCCCCAACAAAAACACAGACCCTCACCCTCAATGCTCAATATATTGAGTTGGAATATTGTTACTTTTCTGAGAAGCCATCTCCGTAGGTGGTGGATGAGGCCTCTACACCAAACATCACAGATGTTATAAATGCGTAGGACAATATTATCATGTTCATAAAAGCAATTCCTGACCAGCAACAACAATGCAAAGATAATTGAACACAGCCACAGAGGAATATATTGTGACATTCAATTCTTAGCCCACAAAGTCTGCAATATGACTTTTGCCAATTTTACTGAGGCTTAAAGGTGCTATATGTAAGAACCACTAGCATTTAAAACGGACATTGTAGTCCAAAATCAAAACATTTGAGAGCAAGTAGGCTAAAGGTTGAAATGCTACTAGCTGTGTGATTGGTAAATTGTTGGAGGGTGGCGCAGCAGGCCAAAACACAAACTCAAAACATAAACAGTATGGCTGCAAATGAAAGTTTGAATTGTGAATATCCTGGCTGTACCATTGTTGTCAGTGAAGCCAGTATTTGAAAATAACAAGTTTCTTTAATTTTATAATATATTACAGTGCATGAAAATGCACTGTAGGCCTACTGTTCTTCCTAGGCTTCTTATTATTATTATTCCACGTGCGCTATTTCACTTTAACCGTTTAACTTAGAAACTTTGTTCAAACTTTGTAACGTAGGTCTTCTAATAGACCAGGTTACTATAGCTTTTCATTTTTGTAAACTTTATACTTTTTGAGATATTAACAAAAAACAAGCTTGCGTTAGGATACAACACCCTAGTACTGTAGGTTCCATTTCTCTGTGTCTCTCACAAGGTACCTTCAATTCAACAATTCAACTAATTCACCATTCATTCATCCATTAAACTATCAATTAAACCATGTCAACCTAGCAACCACCATATCAAACAACATGATTACCATAACCAGCATAGCACCGCTTTACTTGGGATAGCAACCACCATTTGTACCCTAGCAATACCCTAGCAACCATCTGAATTACCCTAGCAACCTCCAATATAATGTCATCCTAGCACCCACCATAGCAACCAACATGATTACCCTAGCAACCAGCATAGGAATCGCTTTATTTGGAATAGCAACCACCATATGTACCCTAGTAACACCCTAGCAACCATCTTAATTACCCTAGAAACAACCTAGCAACCACCACTATAATGTCAACTTAGCAACCACCATATGTTCCTTAGCAACTATATTGATTACCCAAGCAACCACCATAGCAACCAACATGATTACCCTAGCAACCATCAACAGCTTTATTTAGCATTGCAACAACCATGTCTACCTAAGCAAAACCATTGTAACTATCTCTACATTATCTGTTGATACATACACTGTATGATATTGTACATCATATGTTTTGCATTTACATGCACTGGTAATTCCTTGGAATTGTGTTTCTAGTTACAATTAATGTCTTACATATGGTACCTTTAAGGCCAGGCAGCCATCTATAGACTCCCTGGTGTGAACAACAACTCTGTATGTGTGTTAGAAATGGTAATGAAAATTAAAACCAAATGGATGATAAATGATGGCTTAAAGCTGCAGTTGGCAATATTGTTTTGATCATATTCACTGAAACCGACACTATACTCCGACAGAACAACATAAATCAGCCAGTTTTAGAAAAAAACCCGCACTTCTACCTCCACCTAGAGCCTGTTATTTGTTTTGCAAAAATCCACAGATCCCGGTTCTTCTGGTCCAATCAGAGCAGGGCTGTGTGAGATCTGACTGTCAATCACAGTCTGGTGCAGTCTGGTGTGCACTGACGAGCACAAACTCGATGAGAGGGTGCTCGGTGGTAGTGGGAGAGGGACATGAGAGTTGTAAACATTCAAAATTTTGGCTAAGTCCCCTCAATCTGTCAGACTTGCCAACTGCAGCTTTAATGTAGAATCAAAATATGCTAATTGTTTCACACAATCTGTTGACCCCCAGAAACCATTTCCCAGGTGACCCCGGGTTGAGAACCACTGCTCTAGCTGTCGAGCTTTCAGTGTGCACACTCAAAACTCAAACCTGGTGTTTGTCCACACACAGTCCTCACTCTGTAATTGGTAAACAAACATACAGTACAGACTCAGACCGGGCCATAAACAATTCAAGCTAATCAGCATGTTGTTTCAGGAGTGTGGAAAGGAAGAATATAATTTTATTGGCTGTTGATCTGAAATATCAACAGCCTTTCACCAGAGTTGTGCACAGCACCTTTAACATCTTAACATCAAACGTGAGAAAATTGTTCCCAACATTCAAAGGAGAGACGGGATCCAAATGCATCCAAGAGTGAGTCACCTGAGTCCTGAGCACCTCAACAAGCCATACTTCAATCCCATACTCCAGAAAACGACTCTTTAATGAATCGGGGGTCTAATAATGTTTGCGAAATCCCTGCTTCCAGTTGCCACAACAGTGGCCAGCTTGCAAAGCTGAGAAAAAGATATCTGTTTGGCTTGGCGCTGTCAGCCTCCACTAATAGAGGTTAGACTATTTTTCCCTCTACACTGAATGAGTTCCATTCAGTCCCCAGCCGGTCCTTGGTTTCCCTGCCTAGAGTGCGAAACACAGGCATTAGCTCAGCACATTAAATGCCAATTATAACAAGCAGGCTTCTTTTTTTGTATTGAAGTGACATTTATTCATGGTTAGCCCCACCAGTAATGCCAAGTCACTGCACAATCTTTCACTGCCAACTCTCTCTCTTTCACACACACACACACACACACACACACAAAGTAATTTTTCAACCAAAAGACCACTCTCAATTTTTGAGCAGGACTGAGTGCATTTCATTCCCTCTTAGTACGCATTAAGGAAATGGCCTCTGGCAGGTCCCCAGCTAGTGTGATGGGACATTCGCTATTTAAAGGGGTCTCTCATGAAACAATTTAAATATCAGATTCCTCTAAAGCAGCAGCTTATGATAGACTATGGTTATGAAAAATTATAATATGATATGATATGATATGACTCAGCGGTAACAGGAAGACCCATACCACCAACATTCTGAGTACTTTAAACTCGTGTTCACCCCCGTCCCGCTCCAACAAGGGGATCGTTTTTTAAATGAAAGCCCCACCCTACCCTCCATTTCAGAACTACCCCATCTGTGAGATTGCTGCTTCAAGGACTTCTCATTAGTTTCACTTTAGGTAACATGTGTTCACCTTGTTGCCTCCCCTTTAATTCTGTGCTTCCGAGGTGTAAATGAAAATATAAATACCAAACAAAACCCCTGGGCATTTGGCATTAATTAACTTTTAATTAAAATATGAGCAGTAATTATCAGTGGTGACCACATCAGGCCAGCCTGTGCATGTGTGCAATCTCCAAGCCCTCATCTCAAGGCTTAAATTACCCTTTCATAAGGTCTCCTTCGTGGGGCACCAGGGATTTGGCTGCTTAAAAGGTTTGAAGTTTAGTAATAGGTTTTTGCACACCTGGGCAACACTTAGGACTGGTCACATTTTCCACTGTGATTTCACAGCTACCCCACATATGTGACCTGTGGCCTCTCCAAGCAGTTTACACACCACGGACCAATCCACGTCTAAGGCAATGGCAAATGAGAACTCGAGTCCAAATTACACATGCGCGCACACACACACACACACACTCAGAGACACATACTATCAAACACACACATACGCTCTCACACACACACACACACCTATGGGAATATTCTTTAAGTGCTAAAAATGGACTGGATATCAACAGCTTGAGGTAAATTAATCTAATAGTATGCTTTAATTGGATGATGACCTTTGAATTCATCAGCAATTCGTAGTTGAAGGTCTGTTAAATTTAGCCTAGAAATCCCAACAGATTTCACGTCATGTTTTGAAGGTTCTGTCCCAACACACCTGCCATGTTATGCTTAGTTCTCAAGGAAAGTTTGTCCTCATGTGGAGAACTTCATGGAACATCCAAAAGGGGGTTTTAAAACCTTATCCTGAGTTTCATAGCACCTCGACCCTTTTTGGGAAACACTGGGGTTTTTTGATGGTTGGAGGATGATTGGTTTGAGATGAGGTCACTTCCTGTTCCATCTCTGCGTTGGCAGTGGTTGGATCACTGCTGCTTGGCCCTCTGCAGTTTTCTGCCACATTGAGGACAGCAGGCGGGTTTACATTAATGCAACATATCACATGAAAACTATTAAACACACAGCAGCTCACACAGATGTATCACACAGAGTCAGTTAGACACACACAATGCAGCAGCGCTCGCACACACACACACATACAAATGTATCAGCGAGTCAGTCAGGACTGTGGAAATAGGAAGACATAAGACACACTCTCCCATCTCTCATGATGCCTATTTTTAATGTCATGGATACTTACAGATGTGCATATCATTTGTATAAATATCAGACAAGGGTAGTGTGTTAAATAAATACGCTTCTCACTGAGCCCCTCAAAGGGCCATGTTCCCTGCAGGAGGTCTTGTCTGGAGATCTCACCGCCATCCTTATGCTTCTCTCTTTCTTCCTCATAACCATGTGAGGGGGAACACAACACTCCTGTGCAGGAAAAGTCTTTATCCGCTTCTATCCCATCATCCATCATTTCATTTAGGCCATTATTGGGCTCTTGAGGATTGCTGGAAATTCTTGCACCGTGGCTTAAATCAGCGGCTCCCTAATTTGCCAGCTGGAGGGTTATCACGTACACACATACACACACTCTCACACACACACACACACGCACATATCGCACACTGTCTGGACTATGTAGTACTCATTCAGACTGGTCGTTGCCAAGTGAAGCCGACCTGTCTGCTGTTCATGAACATTTTTATTGACTGAGGTTGGCCTTTTCCACTCTGAATGGCATATTCATGTGACATCGGTCATTTTATTGATAATATTTGTTATTCCATGCTTCTGATTCAGCCTGTCAGAAGAGTTTGGTTGATGCTAGTGTAGCCAGCTGGTATGAAGCGTTACACTACACATTAGCTTAGATCTGAGCTTGTTCATTAGGTCAGATTTTATGTAATAACACACTCGACGGGAAGGGTTTTGCTCTGAAGTCCAGCTGATTTTGTGAGACTGAGCAGTTCCAGGTTCATGTGTGCCATGTTGTGTTTTTGTTTCAACCTTGCACTGAGACATGCTTTCATTAGTCCTGTGTTGGTCAGCAAGGCCAGATGCTTGACCCTGAAGCTCCACCGAGGACTTCTACTTCCTGATCATGGATTAGCCAGAGCCCAGGCCTTCAGGCACACACATGGGCCAGTGGAGACCTCCTCCCAATGGCCAACAGGAGAGCATAACCACCTATCTCATCCTGCCTGATGAGACAGACAGACCTACACACACATACACACACGCATACAAACACACATGCAAACACACACACACACACACACACACACACACACACACACACACCTGAACATGCCCAAGTGTTACATTCTTGTAGAGAGAACACATTCTGTGCATCAGTGCTCTCAGCGAATGTGGAACCACCAGCCACATTTAAAAAAAAAAAAAAGACAAACACATACACACACGCACACACACACACACACACACACACACACACACACACACATACTGTACAAGCACGCGAACACACACACTCACACAAGCACACACACATATACATATCACCATTCACATGTCCACTGTGTAAATATCACATACAACATTTTACAACATTTTTCTAGACTCAGCTGACACTTTGACTTCCGTTACGGGTGACTTATCATGGCATATTTGTCTGTCAAGTGCGATTCCCAAGAATAATGTGTTGTCCTTTAAAGAGACTGTAAAGTGTCAGAGGTGAACCCTGGGCAGCGGGGTTATGAATCAGAGTGATTTATGGACACGGACGACTCGCCCTGCCAGCCCACATGGGTGGCATGTCAGTGGACAGCACATAAAAATGCCTCTCTCTTTCTCCTTCTCTCTCCCTTTCCTTCCTTCCTTCCTTCTTTTTTCGTTCTCTCACACCTCCCCCCATTTCCCTTTCACACTGAGCCTGGCTTCCACACTTTTTCATTTTCAATTTTACATTTTCCTGTACCTCAACTGGAGAATCTGTCAGTGTTGTTGTCTTTGTTTACCTCCCTCTCTCTCTAGTGTTATGGTAATGACACTCTTAATCCATCTGTCACTCACTCTCCCCTGCTGCTCATTTATCTCAACGTGGCTCACAGTCTTTCTGCATGTCCTCTCTCTCTCAGTACGTTTACATGACACTCAAAGAAAACAAATTATTGTGTTAGTCCAACCCGATCTCACAAGCAATGTGTATGAAATCGTACGCAACACTTGACACGTCGTTCACATGTTCATGTATACGCATGGTACAGTAAGTCACACATGTGCACTTTACGCAGTAGCCTTCAGATCCAAGTTTGCAGCCTCCATTCTCCTGAATTAAAATAGGAGACTTGTTTTAAAAAAAAAAAACTAAATCATAGCATTGAATTACGGAAATTTCACCAGCAGGACATAACCTACACTGTGCATTCTTATACAATATCAGTTGTGTGTTTTTTTTTCTAAATGAGTAAGACGGTCATATGGCGTGTCAAACTACTTTTTTTTTATTTCAAAGAGACGTTTCGTTAACTAACGCAGTCTGGTGTTGTGATAGTCTAGTTTCCGGAAGTAAGTTGCAATTTCTCCAATCGACGTCTGGAAAATCCATAAAGAGTTTTAAACCCTGACTAAGGCTGACCAGCTATGATGTGACTCGTAATCATAGAACATTTCATGTCGAGCAAAAAAAAAATAACATAACAATAGTTTAACATGCTTTTGAATATAAGACAACAAGATGACTACCGTTTCCATTGGGTAAATTCAAAAATTCAAAAGTTTCTCAGTCAACGACGGATCCTTCATCCTTCGGCTTTTTCAGTAGTTAGGGTGCATTCATGGCACTTCGGAATGACAAGGACCGCCCCCGTGGCTACTTTGTTTTTCCCAAAGACCATTTGTATGTTATGTGACGGATACTGGCAGGTCATAGACCCCGCCCTGTTTGGTGTGCTTGTGTGTGGAGCTACACGGCTAAATTGATAGTTTTCACATATTTATTGACAAAATACCACATAATGCATTTTGTTTTTAGCAACTTGGACATGGATTATGGCTCAAAATTGAAATTTACAAATACCCATGTCCTATACGTTTCTCATACCGTGAGCAGTTTTTGCCCCTGACTCGCTAGCATTCTGTTACTTGGTCAGTGAATGACTTGCGACTGATTGAGGCCATCTTTTCCCACTTGCTGAAGCGTGGTTAGTCAGGTGTTCCTTCAGTAACCATTAATAATTCAAGCGTTAAATCTCGTTATTTCTGATACTTAAACAATGCACTGCACAAGTATGGACAATGAAGACAATAACCATGCATGAAATCTGTAAAACCGTACAAACCGTATGTCGGGCAGCTAACGTTTACGTTAGCGAAGCGAACATTCTTGTCAACATTAGGTCTATGTTATGTACAGAACATATTCTTAGACAACATTTTAATTAATATTACACACATATGTTCACTTCCGGAGTGTATGGTGGAGTGTTATAGTGTAATAAGTGTGCTAGGTGAATGTAAGGAAACCCTTTGACAGCTGAATTACAGAGGTAGAGTCCTAATAGAAATAGTATTTTCTCTTTTTATATCAGGATATAATATAATACAGATATACAATAATATATTCTAATATATAATCCCCCCCCCCCCCCACCCGTGCGCACATGAAGGTTTCGTGTGAGCACATGAAAAGTAGGCTATTGATGCTTTAGCTTTTACATGGGAGACCAATGGGCTTTATTAGTCTATAAAAACGTTATAAGTCAACATTATATTATGCATAATATAAAGTTGACTTACAGTCTTTATAGACTAATAAGGCCCATTGCTCTCCCATGTAGGCTACAGTAAAACCTACAAAGCATCAAAGCCTTCTTTTCAGAGGCGCAGCTACACACTAACCCACCCCCCCCCCCCCCCAAAAAAAAAAAATACTACAGACAACTAAAGCAAAACAAAAGGCCAATAATTTACACTATTTCTATGCATTAGTGTGTATATATATATATATATATTTTTTAAAAAATGCTGCCAATTTGATGTTGAATTTGATGAAGTATTAATAAATGGTGCATTGTCACTTTAAGAGAGTCTAAACGGTTCTCATAATGTCCTTTTGCCAGCTATTGCTCACAAAGGATAAGGCTGATATGCCTACTCTAGCCTTGTTTGTTTGCGCCACATTGACAACACAATATTAAGTTATTACAAGGAGCCTTCATTGTTAGGATATGGAAACATGTAATGAGTTGTTGCTAGCGTGACATTCCAGTAAAAGCGTGGTTGCTAGCGTGCCTAGGCTATGTTTCAATCGCATATGCTTAACACACGATAGTTAGTCTGTTAACATGAATATTTGCAAGCCTCCAAGCACAGACATCATCACTTTAAATCCTACCTGTTGCCTTTCACCGTCCACTTATTTAACTGCTGTCGCATCCCTTGACATGCCATCTCCGTTTCCCTCTTTCTTTTTCTATTTTAGCCGCCGAAAGCTTTTTTTGCTGCATCCATCTTTTTCCATAGACGGCAACTCACTACTCGTAGGCCTATCTGCTCGCTCAGCGCTCACGGCGCCCCCACTCCCTCTTCTATGTCAAAATTCTATGATGGAATCTTATGAGATAGGGTGCCTACTCTAGCCTGTTAGTCCTCTAAAATGTTATAGAACATTGAGAAAACGTTGAAATGATTTAGAAACGCACAGCAGTAGCTACATATAGAAAATACCAAATATATTTGGTATTTTCTATATGTAGCTACTGCTGTGCGTTTCTAAATCATTTCAACGTTTTCTCAATAGTATATAGTGCCGCATATAGTGCATACCCACTTTTTGCGCCACTGCTTCTTTTCATGTGCTCACACGAAACTTTCAGGTGCTCGCACAAAACCCTTTTTTTATGTGCGCACATGAAGGGTTCTTGTGAGCAGATGAAAGTTTTGCGTGAGCACATTAAAGTTTCGCGTGAGCACATGAAACTAAACTTTAGATTTTGTTTTGCTCATGTCCCCTTAGGGGCTCCGTAAACGTGGGTGTTGGATTCAAGTTTAAATGTATCATCATATGCAGGGTTTAGGGCAAATATGCGTCCGATAACAGTTTGCCACAAATTGCAGGGTCGTTATGTAAGGGATAACGGCCGCCGAGGTGTCCTGTTATACAGAATTAATGGACGAGGGTGGGGGGCAAAGAATGCGCAGCGGAGGGGAGTTGCCTCCGCCTGAGTCCATTAATTCCGTATAACTGGACACACCTCGAAGGCCGTTATCCCGCTTATCACCCGGTTGTCACTGTAAAGCAAAGGAAACACCCGGTTCCGTTTAAAAAGAAGCTCACTAGTTCAGCTTGTACAACTTTCGTTGGCCCTATAACAGCGATAGCATGGACAGTTAGCTTGTTAGCTTACAGTTGATTCCATTGTTGCAAAGTCATCCTACTATCGTTGTTATAGTTATCATTGATATGGAACAGCGATTAAACTTTTTTTTACCAGATCTACTTCATAGGTGTCCCATTATTCAGAATTAAAAGCCACCCCGCCAGCCAATCAGAAAAGAGTATATCTTCTCTCCGGGTGATAAATGAAATTATAAACTAGTCTCCTCTTCCCCAAACGGATTCTCAAAATGCTACAGCAAAAATGAAGTGGACTACAGCGCATCGCTTGAGAGGTATCCATGGTTACAGATAACTCTTTACTCAGTCCCCTCGACTTCTGATGTAACATTATATTCATGCCTAAAACATCTGATTTATACTATCCAACCGATTTTGGCTGTCAAACCTTAACTTTATTTAACTGCGTGATTGTTGTGAGAAAAGTTATATCCTCGCTTGGTAAAGCTACCTATGGTTAGTTTCTGCTTGCCTTGTTGCACATTCTAGCTTGGAGAGACAGCTTGTAGTTTATTTTTTTTCGCTGGTAGCAGAGGCATAGCGACAGTCCTATTTTATTATAGGACATATATAATGTCACACAGGATATAAAGTTCACACAGAGACAACATACACACTGATTTTACTGGAAGGAAACCGTCCTATCGGGGGCATTATTTTTTTATGATTCCCGAAACCCCATTCATTCACTCATAGGGATTTTTTCTTACGAACCGGAACATGCAAAAATGCTAATCGAATGCATACAAAATGACGTTTGTGGCTATCACACTCTATAGACACTGGGATATTTCTGTAAGGGCCCTTTACATATTGAAAAACATTGATGATTACATTTATAGGCCTGTTAAAATAAGTGATTTATTTCAACATAGCAGCATATTTCCTCCATAGGGCACGCTGTAGAATCATCTGATGTTGGTCTCTAACATGACAGATTTGAGTTGTCCGAACTCTCTCTATATACGGCTCTGCCTACTCCCTTCTCTTTCTGCCTCTCACTCCTCCTCCATCCTCCACCCTTTATTTAACTAATGACTCATGCATCCAGTGAAGCTGCAGCCTAGCCTGGCTATCGCTAAAAAGGAGAAAGAATAGCTGTTTTTTTTGGGGGGAGGGGGGGGACACGTTAATAGCCTCATCCTAGAGCCGTATAAAGGTACCTTTATATAGCTCTGCCTCATCCTATAGAGCGCTACGGAACAGCCACCCCATGGTGGCACTCAGAGGGAGGGAGAGAGGGAGGGAGAGGAGATATGAAGAAAGAAAGGAAAAGAGAAAGAAAGAGGCAGTAAAGGGCAAGTACAGAGGGGCCCAGGCTCCATTATGGTGGTGGTGTGTGTGGGGGTGGGGGGCAACATTAGTCTGACAAATTAAAGTCCAACCTGACTGGAATACAGCCCCAGCAGCTCTTTCAAGGCCCATTAGAGAAACATCACAGTGTGTGTCAGGAGGGCCCATAGTGTGGCCTGGGATTAAGACTTCAGTGGAAGGCTTTTAGGGAGGGAAAAATGATATTGGCTTTTTTGGATGGCAGCCATTTTTTTTTTTTTTTTTTTTTTTTTGGGGGGGGGGGCATAATGTGCGGTGTCTCTAAGTGATTCTTGTCAAGAAAAGGGATGGTGGTGGCATAGTACTCACATTATACCTGATTTGGGTTTCATGCATCAATTTCAGAGTATTTACATTAAAGAATGAAAGAACTTTATGTGCCCACAAGAACCATATCTCATGAGCATGCTGTATTACTGTGAGAACTGTGTGATTGTATCAGTCACTGAGCAGATTGAGCAGTGAGTAGCTACCAATCTCCCAATCTATAAGGCACACAAAGACCTTGCATCAACAATAGCACTGTTGGCTTTGCTAGAATTGCTGTCGATTGGCAACATAATTGGCAAATGGTTGTGAAACCAGCTAGTGAGAATGAAACAAGAACATACAGTACCCTCAAAGTGAATTTGAAAATGATAACAAAACTAGTTTGCAATAAAAGCATACCTCAAAAAGTGGCACAAGTGCTGCATACTGTTGCTTTAAATATGCTTTTGATTTAGTGGATCGACAGTGTGTGCCTTTGCAGTCTGCTCTCCAACAGAGGAAATCATACAAAATCAGAAATCAGTCCATTAAGCAGGTGAACGTTGTAATAACTCTCTGGCATTTGGCAGCCAGAATTTCCTGATGAAGTCTTTCACTAAGCCAACCTGTGCAGCTGGGTCTTATTAATACAGAAGAATGTGAGTGTGTCAGAGGAGAGCGCTCCATCAATCTGAAGTATTCAACATGTGCAGCTGTCCATGCGACTGTTAACCCTTTTATTGGGAGACCTCCCGAGTCTCTTTGGTAAACTCACTGACCTATGACGGTCTCAGAGAATGCTATTCCCAGGCCAATTAGCCCACTTCACCATTTCCAGGTACCAGGCTTCGTTGAACTGATGCTAATGATACCTTGGCAGGGTAAAGCGTCTTCCTGTTCCTGTCCTTCCTGTAGTGTTGGAAGAGTGACTTTCTATAACTCAGATTATCAGATAACTTTGAAATCATTGGTCGAGCCTAATAGGGATCGTTGAATAGGGATCTCTAACGTTGCTTCCCACTTCGCCTGACCTAGGTAAAAATGTATTTACCACTGCCAATTTCGATTTTGAAAACTAACGTCATCTTGTCACTGAATGGCCTCCTATCTTAGTGGCTGAAGAAAATGTATATACACTGAGAGAAGCCAGACTAAATTCTCAGTGAGATGTAAAATAACCATGAGAAACAGTCGGATGGGGGCCTAGGCTATAACCCTCTGCAAACTTGACAAAGACATTTTGAAAAAGCGTTGCATTTTTTATTAATTAATATTAAATTAAATGTTGACAACAGACATGAGGCAAGTAGCAATAGCTTTGATGGTGTTGGTTTTGATGGTGGCAACATCTTGTGAAATGGGCTAATTGGAATCCAATTTTTACAGTCCTCCACAGATGTGAGCCAGCGTGATCGCCATGTGTCTTACACCAGGTCCCAGTGAGCTCTTGTAACTTGTCCAGCCACGCCTTGGTCTAACTGCACCCTTGACTATCCCAGACAGGGGAAGGGCAGAGTTAAAATGGCTCATTAAAAGCTCCCTCCACTCTTTACTGAGCAGTGATGTGCATCATTAAGGGGTCCTCTTGCCATCCCTAAAGCATTTAGGGATCTCCAACAGCCACCTGTTTCTCATTCTCTCAGCATGATTCATTATCAAATAGTAGTTGAATCTAGCCCCAGTGTGGTCTAAGTGAATTCCCTTGCCTTCCTTGTGATCAGTGTAGCTGGTAATAATCCCTCTCCTCTCCTCCCAGTGCCTGCGGACACCTCCTTTCCCGGACCATCCTTGGAGAAGGTCGCTTCCTGGGTGTTAACCCGAAGCGGCTGCCTGGCCTGGTTGCGGGGCTGTTGCGCTGGAGGACTTTTATACTTGGCTCCAGCGGCGAGAGCACACTTTTAAAATGACTGTGAATTTGCCTTTAATTCATTTATTGCTCCCTCTCTCCTTTTCCATGATGGCTGGCGGGGTCCACGCGGAGAGGTGAGGAGAGGCTCGGCTCTCCAAGAGTATGGGCCCCAGTAACTCTCTCTCTCACACACACACACACACACACATGCACACACATGCACACACATGCATGCCAGGAGGCTGAAACAGGTGGCTAGAGTGGAACAGACTGGAGCTTTTTGAAGCCGAAGCAGAAGTCCATTCCTAAAAGGAAGTGTTTAGCGTAACCTAAGCTTGGAGCGGGTTTTGGCAATGCTATTGAAAGCATGTGTATATGAGAATAACCAATAAAATGTGTGTTGATGTCAAAATGACAAATGTCTGCTTAATGGTGTGTGCGTGTGTGTGTGTGTGTGTGTGTGTGTGTGTGTGTGTGTGTGAGAGCCGAGGCTTAGCAGGAGGTGTGTGTGTGTGTGTGTGTGTGTGTGAGAGCCGAGGCTTAGCAGGAGGTGTGTGTGTGTGTGTGTGTATGTGACTGAATCTCTGTGCAAAGGTATGGCGCTGTGCACATGCAGAAGAAGGAAATGGGTGGCAGCTGTAGCAACAGTGAGAGGAGAGAGAGCTGGACTGGCATCGTTCTCCAGTGAGAGGAGAGAGAGCTGGACTGGCATCGTTCTCCAGTGAGAGGAGAGAGAGCTGGACTGGCATCGTTCTCCAGTGAGAGGAAACAGAGCTGGACTGGCATCGTTCTCCAGTGAGAGGAGAGAGAGCTGGACTGGCATCGTACTACATGATGGACACTAGAGACATCAGTGAGGCAGAGCACAAGGCCCGGCAGAGGAGCCAGAGGCAGAAAACGCACACACACACACACGCACGCGCACACACATATACCTGAAAACTGGCTAATAAATTCCAGTCTTGTCCAGAGGTGCCACTGGTCAGCTCCACTAGAGCCATGCAGGCTTATGAGTCACTGGCAGAGATTGATGAGGAAGGGAAGAGCCCTGCTTCCCCTCCTGCTAAGCCTCGGCTCATTTTGAGACACAACGCAGCAACTTTTGACCAATAATAGCACTCCCCCTGTGTTCTCCTTGGACCACAGCCACCACAAACGGCAAGTATGGAGGCTAGACCATCAGGGGAGATGGACGCGCTGTGGGGCCTGCCGACGGCTGCACTAGCGGGAGGAAGGAGGTGAAGCAAGCTACCTGTGCTGCTACGTCTGGATCATCCCTCAATCTGTCGTCTGCTGATAGTGGTGGCTGCTGCCTGGAAATCAGGCTAATGGTGGCTGGTTTCTGGAACACGAGGAACAGGACATCAGGACATCCTGCAGTGTTGGGGGTGGGGGGGGGGGTAGTACTCCAGGGATCAAAGGAGAAAACAGTTAATGAAACATGACCAGACAGATGCAAACACACACATACACACAGTCATACACAGTTACACACAGCCACACAAGTACACACACACAGACAGACACACACACACACACACTACAATGAATTACTTTTTTCCAGACGTCTCATGCATCTTTTCACAGGCTCCTTAATGGAGCTTTTTGATGTCCGTGCTGCAATGGCTGATGGGATACTGGGGGATGTCGGGGACGGCGTAATTGCTCCTCAGTGGCCGGCCCTCGGCACAGCTGCTGGGGCGCCTGTACCAGCTCACACGAGCCACGCGTCCCCTAAAGGGCCCCTGACAGACGAGTTTAAAAAAACAGCCCTGCCTGCCAGAAGAAAAGGAACAAAGGCACTGCCGCCTCTCAAAACTACAAGACGGTCCTCCAGGGCTCTGACAACTTTGTCTCGTCCTTCTCTTCGATGTCTCTGTTTATTTTAGGCCTCTGTCAATCCAGAATCTTTTTTTCTTCCTCTACCCAAATAATTATGCTGTTTAAATCATGACATAAATTATTTTAAAAGTAAGCCATGTTGCTGAGCGGTAATATCCTGGCTTTACAGTACATTTAAAAAAGGGTGCGTGGTTACCTTTTCTGGACTGTTTTTTAATGTTATTATTATTATTATTATTATTATGACCGCCGCGCAGCGAAGCGGCGGTCATATAGGTTTAGTCAGATTTGTTTTTTTGTTTTTTTTTCTTTTTCGCATGTCCAAATTTCCGTCAAGGATTCCTGGGACACTGAATGACCGGGGTACACGAATGTAAACCGCATGTAACCCCACATGGATAGCATGGAACCATCGTTTTTCGTTTTGATCTGTAGCCCCCCCGCTGGACTGGACCCCCCGAAAGGAGGGTAGGGCAGACACAGTTTTCTGTGAATATCTCGAGAACCGTAGGGTTTAGGAGGACCATTTTTTTTTGTATATTGATCTCAAGGGGCCATGTCAACCCATTCCATAACCACTCATTTCATGTATAGCGCCACCTAGTTAAACACAAAAAAGTAAAAATGAGGTGTTGTAATCGCAGGTATCTGTGACCTAACATAGTCAAAACTGCACGAAATTGGAAGTGTAGGATCATTATGACACCCTCTGAATGCACACCAAGTTTTGTGGAATTCCGTTCATGGGGGGCCACACAATAAATCCCATTACCACTTATTTCATGTATAAAAAGCAAAAAATTAGGTGTTTTCATCACAATATCTCTGGCTGACATGGTCAAAACTGCACGAAATTGAAAGTGTATCATTATGACACCCTCCGAATGCATGCCAAGTTTTGTGGACTTTCGTTCATGGGGGGCCTTACAATAAAATAATTTATGTGTACATTTAGTGACCGTACACCAACAAGGATTCCCGGGACACTGAAAGACCGGGGTACACGAAACTTGGTGGGCATGTAACCCCACATGGATAGCATGGAACCATCGTTTTTTGTTTTGATCTGTAGCCCCTCCGCTGTACTGGACCCCCCGAAAGGAGGGTAGGGCAGACACAGTTTTCTGTGAATATCTTGAGAACCGTAGGGCCTAGGATGACCAATTTTTTCCGGATGTTTGCCTCCAGGGGTCATGTTAACCCATTCCATGTGCACACATGTGCATAAACAGATACACACGCACACGCATACATTCACAGTAATCATACGTATGACACATACTCACACAGTAGAAATATGTACGCATGCATGCACATGCGCAAACACACATACGCAGGCAAACACACAAGCACGCACACACACACACACACACACACACACACACATAAACATAAACATGTACACGCACACATGCACACAATTCAAGAATTTCTCAG
This sequence comes from Alosa sapidissima, assembly GCF_018492685.1. Classification (NCBI taxonomy): domain Eukaryota; kingdom Metazoa; phylum Chordata; class Actinopteri; order Clupeiformes; family Clupeidae; genus Alosa; species Alosa sapidissima. The sequence goes on from NC_055967.1 coordinate 27,403,331, forward strand.
AATTATGAACAGGCAAGATGGGGGTGGGGTTGTATAAAATGAATTTTACATGTGAAATCTATGAACTAATCATGTTTTGGTACTTGTTGTCTAGCAGATACCAGTGAGAATTGAGTGTGGATAATGCAATTTAGTGAGACAGTTAGAATCATATAGGCCTTTCAGCGTGATTTATTTTTGTGGAAAAAATGTGCTGGACTTGGCGGCGGTCATATTTTGTACCGCTCTGCGGTACATCTAGTTATTATTATTATTTTACCTCTTGCATGGGTTGTCTTTCGGTCAGAGTATGAGAGTCAGGACATTTCCAACATTACTCAAAGCTCTTCTGTTTTCACAGATGGAGCGCGGAGAGTGGGGCATACATTTTATGCACTTACTGTAACAGCCATTGTTACACAGAAAAAAAGTGCATGTGCACATGTGCTCAGTCACACACGCACACCCAAACACGAACACGAACACGAACACGAACACACACACACGAACACGAACACACACACACACACACACACAATGAATCATTTTCTTTAAAGCACCGACTTCAAAGCGGGTTTACCTGTTCGGCGCACATTTCCTGTCTCCTCTGACTGAGCGGCACCAGGTTCAGCTGGACCGGGCCGGGCCCTGGAAAAGCTCTGCCTCCCCCGCGCCAAACTGGAGCCAGCTGTTCCAATTAAGAGGCGAGGAGAAAAAGAGGAAGTCTCGGCTGTATTTATGGGTCCTCTCAAGCCCCAGAACACGCTGGTTATACCCCACCCACACACACACACACACACACACACACACACACACACACACACACAAACACCATTGGGTCTCCACTGTCACAAAAAGCCATCGCCCAACGCACCATCCAGTCTCCCTTGCTTAGGCCTGACATTGCCCACAACACACCTACAAGCTTGAAACCTTCATTCAGCTCTCGCTCTTGCCAGAGTAGGGTGCTTGAGGCTGGCATAGGAGCACAGATGTTAGCCCAGTTGGGCTTATTTTATATTTTTTCCTAAATTGTGTGCCCATCTGAATCGCGGGTTATTTAATATTTTGTGATTTTCCATCTTTGTTGTTGCTCTCAGAATAACACTGATATTGTAGCCTACTGAATTATTATTAAATTATGACCAGGATAATGATGAAAATGACAGTGATAATGACTGATATCATCACCATCATTATTATCTTCATCATTATCAAATGTTGTCATTTTTCAGCATAGCATAATTCAGCATAGAAATAGAGTTAATTAAAGAATTAAAGACAAATAAAACAGATTTATCGGCTGGAGTCGAGGAATGTTTTCTCAGATTTAACACAGAAACTAGGGCTGAAACCACTTTCAGCACGTCAGACCGTAGATAACATAAGGGAGTCACAGTGCCCTGAAGGTCATGCCCTCTCTGTCTCCTCCTCTCCCTCTGTCTGTAGCTATCTCACCTTAATTATGTTGCCAGACTCTACATTTCAGAGTGTAATTATAAATTCTACTCAGCTTTCATGTTTGCGGCATCTATTTGAACTCATACATTAAGATTTTAATGGCGCTATAAAAGTCAAATAAAAAAGAGGGAGCAAAACAAAGTGCCTCCATTCCATCTTGAAGGTTAGCGGCACCCGGGGCCGGTCGATAACGGTAGCTCTTGGCAAACTTTACGACTCCACTTCAGGGTCTTTCGCCTCAGCGCTTTTAGTTTGAAGAGGCAACTGTCTGAATATTTATGGGCAAGGAGGGCACCTGCAATACGGCATGGAGAGGAAAACACAGTTTGTGTGAGTGTGTGTGAAACAGAGTTTGCCTTAGTTTGGAGCCCTCTTTTTTTGTTTTGGCTGGCAGTTCAGGCAGTTCAATGATGAAAGTGTACAAGTAACTGGGGACTTGTATGTGTTAATGTGTGTGTGTGTGTGTGTGTGTGTGTGTGTGTGTGTGTGTGTGTGTGTGTGTGTGTGTGTGTGGATTTGTGTAGGTGTCAAGTCAAGTCAAGTCAAGGTTGTTTATATAGCGCATTTCATACACAGAGGTCATTCAATGTGCTTTACATAAACAAAACCAAACAATAATAACAAATAAAAGCATAGAAAGGCAATATAGTCAAAGAATAGTTAAAAGGTAAAGATGATAATAAAAAGAAAACATAAAACACAATGTAGAATAATTTAAAAATAAAGAATAATTAGTAAGCAAAAACAAAGGCAGTTTTACAGTTGTAAAAAAAAGTAATAAAAGACAAGGTAGAATAATTATCAAGGCAGATTCAGAATTTGTAACTCGGCACAGTTAGCAGAAAGCATCTGAGAACAGTTTGGTCTTAAGTCTAGATTTAAAACTACAGTTGGGGCCTTTTTGATGTCATCCGAAAGTTGGTTCCACAGCTGAGCCGCATAGCAGCTAAAAGCTGCTTCACCATGTTTAGTTCTAACAGTAGGTTTTACTAGCAGGTTTTTCACCTGGGACCTGAGAGGACGAGAAGGTGTGTACTGCTGAAACATGTCAGGTATTTAGGTCCTGCTCCATTTACTGATTTATAAACAAGCAATAGTGCTTTAAAGTCAATTTTGTGACTTACTGGAAGCCAGTGCAAAGAATTGGAGTAATGTGGTCAGTTCTTTTAGTTTTTGTTAGAATCCTAGCTGCTGCATTTTGTATCACCTGAAGCTGTTTAATAGTATTTTTAGGAAGGCCTGTGAACAGTCCATTGCAGTAATCAACCCTGCTGGAAATAAATGCATGAATGAGTTTTTCTAAGTCATATTTTGACATCAGCCCTCTGAGTTTGGCAATATTTTTGAGGTGGTAAAAAGCTGATTTATCACTTTCATGTGGCTGTTGAAATTTAGATCACTCAATTAATACATCAAGATTTTTAACTGTATCCTTTGCCTTCAGCCCTTTTGTGTCAAGGAGAGTGACAACCCTAAGTCTTTCTTCCTTTTTACCAAATATAATTACTTCAGTTTTTTCTTTGTTCAGCTGAAGAAAATTTGGAGACATCCTGACACATAGACTCAAGAGGACCATAGTCATTTGGTGAAAAGTAAATGTGTGTGTCATCTGCATAGCTATGATATGAAATCAAATTATTTTGGATGATTTGTCCAAGTGGGAGCATATAGAGGTTGAATAATAGTGGCCCCAAGATCGACCCCTGGGGAACACCACAGGTCAAGGACGTTGGTGTTGAGGTACAGTTTCCCATGGCAACAAAGAAGCTCCTTTCTTGTAGATATGATTTTAGCCAGCTGATAACTATGCCTGTAAATCCAACCCAGTGTTCTAGTCTGTGTAGTAAAATATTGTGATCAACAGTGTCAAATGCTGCACTAAGGTCCAGTAGCACTAGGACTGATGTTTTACCTGAATCTGTGTTGAGGCGTATGTCATTGGAAACTTTAATGAGAGCTGTTTCAGTGCTGTGATTTGCCCAAAAACCAGACTGAAAGTAATCAAAATACCCATTTGATGTTAGGAAGGTGGTTAATTGTAGGTGTGTAGCTGTATAGAGAAAGATCCTTTTTGACCATCTGTAGTTTTATGGCTTGTTAGAATAAATCAAATGCATAGCACACGTATACATCAATATACTGTACATTCACCTAAGTAGGTGCATAAAACAATTGTATGTTAATTCACAATATCAAATATTGTGATGATGATACTGGTACATCAAATGTTCAAATCACATCACTATCTAAACTGAGATTCAAAAAAGTCTACAATTAATCCCAAAAAAAAATTCAGCTGTAGTTCACAGAGACTCTTCTTGCAGTGGTCATTCAACTCATCACTCACTTTGACATAGTCCTGCTTTTCCCACATAAGGCTTGATAGTATGTAAAGAGAGCCAATAGGCAATAGATATGAGTAGTGTTTGAATTTGAAATGTAATCTTTCCTGTAGTTTTCCGCTTATTTCATTAATCGCTGCCATGTTTTCTAAAGTGTACCCGACACGGCACTGTAAGGTAAGGCTGAACCTTCACGGTCTTTGAGACAAGTCTGGCAGGGTGGATGGGGTGAGGGCGAAACCCCTTTTGAAACAGGACTGTGTCGTATTGGAAACAGACGCACAAGCAGGTCGGAGGAGCGGGCAGCACGGTAGGCCATGAGGAAAGGTAGGAGCCAAGTTTCCACCACTCAGATTTATCACACCTCAACCTTCTAACCCCCCTCATACCCCCGCACTCCCCTCCTCCATTGTTGAAGCCTCTGGTTTCGATAGCTCTCGCTCTCCTTTACGCATCCAGCTGCTTGACAAATTCACATTGGCTGCAAGGGCTTCACAGAGAAATAGACACTCCCCCAGACACACACACACACACACACACACACATACACATATGGAGGGCCTTTTGAACATGCACTCTGTGGCTTTTTTCAGTGCCAGGTCTATCTATCACATCAGTGGAAAACTTGCCGTGTGTCTCTGCGGGGCCCAATCCGATCCGCCGGCTGCTCCTGGGGCCCTCGCCCGGTCCGACCCGGTCCAGCCGGGCCTCCAGCAGATGGTCCTGATTAGGGGATGGGCCCTCAGCAGAGCCGTGAAGACAAACGTGTAGGAAGTGAGATCATTCAAGACACCGTGAAAAGGCAGCGTCCTGCTGATGGACACGATAACCACTGCAGGGGTGTTTCGTCTTGAGTGGTTACAACAAGTTTGGGAGAGTTCCTCAACCGACGTGGACGACACAAGGCTTTAGAAAGTTGGCTTTGTTTAGGTTCAAAAGGTCATCAGAGAAAGAAAGATGCATATGAGCTTATTTAGTGTTTCATGTTGTTTTCCATGACCAATATTCACCATGCCAAAGTTACATATGTATTGTTTTTCCTTTGAAATACATTTTTAATAATCAGGCTGTGACTTACAAATACCTCAGCTGTGAGAGATAGCCTACTGCCAGACATATCTCAGGTGGTTTCAATCAGGTCCCCTTTTAAGTATAACTAGTGTTAATTGTGCACAAATTATGTTCTCTTTATTCAGGTTAGGTAAGGTTAGGCTCTTTTGTCTTTGTCTTGCTGAGCCAGTTATGAAATGTTGCCAACAAATGATGACAGTGATGGGTTTTAAAGTGTCCCTCTAGTACCACATCACCACATGTAATCATACAGGATGTTCCCCTTCACCATTGTATAAATATTACTCAATCTAATTGGACTATTATTCATTGGCTAATACACGGCTCCTGGGGCTAGCATATAATGAGCTCTTTGGACTGAATCTGCAGCATTTGGGTTCCAATTGCTTTCTTCACCCGGTAAAAATCCATCATGGTAAATGTGTACGAGGATAAAAGGTAGGGTCTGGAGGCAAGCTCACTGTTACTGAGAAGTCCTAGATTGGACGTGGCAGGATATAACAGGGCAGGAACATAAAAGGATCTTCGGAGTCCAGTTCTAATCTGCTGAGTCGGCCGTCAACAACAGCCTAGGCCTCTGCGCTCACCATGTTTTGTTTGCTTCATTTTGAAATAGAAAATAACAAAGTTGGAAACCACCGCAACAGCTTATTAAAGGGTTTTAATTCAAAATGTCACCCACTTATAAGTACAGATCGCATGTTTCGAAATTACCAACTTAACTAGAGTCCAAAGTGACATGAGCAGCACCAGATCACCTGGTGTCTATCAGGAGACATTAGGAAAAATAATCGCAAGTTGCATTTGCGGCACATATCGTCTAATGGACAGTTTTAATGTACAGGAAATACAGGGAATGTTCTCTTTCTCTCTCTGTCTTAATTTAGGAAATAAAACATGACAAATCCTGGTGCTCTCCCATATCCAAAGGTGCAATTCCCAGCCTTTTCATCTTGCCATCGGGGCTAGCATATGGATGAGTTTTAATGTACAGGGAATACAAGACATCTTCATTGGACCCCAGTGCCCCAAAAAGGTCATCTTGTCACAGTTCCCCTGAACGGTGTGGTAAGCTTAACAGTCATTTAAACAAATGAGGCTGCTCTCATGGGAGACATTTTGAAAAGCACTCATTTTCTTTTCCGTGGCTGGTTTGCCTATTTGTATCTAATGAGTCCACGTCCACAAAGGCAAACCAAAAACATCCCAGCTTCCTCATCCACTTCTTTGCTTATTCTTTTTTTACTCTTGTGGTAGAGACAGTTGTCTTTCCATCTTTCTCTCCCTCTCTCACTCTCTCTCCCTCTCAGTCTTGTCATTTAAATGAGGACTGTGTTCTCAGTCAAACCAAAGTATAAACAAAAAATATTTTAAATTTAAAGCCCCCCCACACTCCTAAAAACCCACCCTCCCTTAAGTCAGTTAAAAAACAATTACTCAGCTCTCCGAGAGCACCCCATGGCATGGCAATGCGGTGGCCATATCTGAGATGGAACAAAGAACGCTACTGTAAATCTGCCCCGTGGGGCAATTCACCGCTGTCAGGAAGGGGCAGTAAAGAAAGAGCTGTGTGGCTATGATGAAAAAGAGAGCAGGCTTCGCCGCAAGAGCACCACCACTAAAATGTGTGTTTTCAATTACATCAAACCCTGCTCGGCAGAAGCCCTCTTCATTTGGCTTCACTTCCTGGACATGACGCAGAACTTTTTTTTTTCATAATAAATCACTGTGCTGTCATCGCATCTTACACCCAATCACAAAGGGGTCAATTTAGGAAATAAAACATGACAAATCCTGGGGCTCTCCCATATCCAAAGGTGCAATTCCCATGCTTTTCATCTTGTGGATCAGGGGCCAGCATGTGGATGAGTTTCAAATGAAAATAGGCAAGCTCCGGGCAGAAATGGGAATATTTGTGGGTTTCCAACCAGAGCGACTGGGAAACTCAGAAGAATGTGGAAAACTCTACATCCCTCTTCCCGAGGCCTGTGGCAAAGAGGAGAAGGGGAAACTGGGAATGCTGTCTCGGGGGACGGATGCAAATATAGACCAAGTCTCTAGAGGATGCTATGTCATTTTTTGACAGCTCAATAAAACAAGCATCAGTGCCGCTCTGCAGAAGATTCCGGAAATGACCGAGCTCAGTTCTGCAGGACTGAAATGCTTGCAAACCCACACCTGATTAAAAGTTGTATTTCACAGAAGTGCCACTAAAAAATGCCCATGGAGAGCAAAGAAAATCCCAAATAAAAAGTAATTGTCTCTCCATGATTTGATTTAATGATAGTCATTGTGAAACAGCACTCTCAGAAAACTCCTCCCTACCTCTGATCTGTTCCAGGGCTGTGGGTCCTCCTCTACCACAGCATGATGGGGAAGTAGAAGATCATCAGAAGCCTGCAGTCTGTCAAGCGGAAGAGCGCTTGGCAGCACGTACTGACAGCTATTTGTCAGGTGCTTCAGTAGGACAGATCCAAATGCCAGTCCGCATTAGTTGGGCTTCCACAGTAAGAGAATAATGCCATTACAGCCTAATGAGCCCATGCTACAGTCCATGCCAATAAGAGACCACAGAGTAATCTTTGCAAGCTTCAGCATGTGACAGCTACTGTATGTGCCATGGTATATAGAAATCACCTTGGAAAATTGTTTCAGTATGGAGTGAATAAAAAGAGGACTGTTCAAAATTAAAAAAAGAAGATCAAACTTGCTGATAGATTGCAGTTTTGCAGCGAAATCATTTCGCATTTTCCAGTCGAGTTATGGCCACCCCGTCCCACATAGTTCCAAAGACAGTGCCAGACAAAGATTGGATTAAGAGTTTCAAATAAATGGCTTAGAATGCCATTTTCCAGTCTTGTCCCCATATGTCTATGGAGCGCGTGCCATTTGATCTCAGGCACCCCCCACCCCCCGCCTCGTCTCTCGTCTCTCTCTCTTTCTACACACAAGCACACACACAGGGAGTGAGACCAAATACACAAGCACTTTATCTGGACGTCAGAGTAGCCACATTCTCATGGGCCACATCGCTGGCTTGTCACCTTTGACCCTTTGATCTGTATGAAGGGCTTGTTTTAGCATCAAGGATGGTGGAAGTAGAGGGAGGCTGAGGTGGTGACATGTCTGACAGAGGGACCTCCGGAGGTCAAACCGTGAAGTGATGTTTCCTCTAGCCATTTCCTGCTTCTTCTTTGTACATATCAGCCACTCCCCCTGCATCACAGCCCTAAAGATCACCTTCTACTGCCGGTGACACAAGACAGGAAGTGGGCAATACTATACATTGATCCTAGTGAAGGAAGCTTGCTGTTTCCATGTGGACAAAAGTGTGATTGTGTGATGGATGTACACTATTTCCTCCTGTGTAATATGACAAAATATTTAACTTTTTTCAAGTCACTTACTCATCTAAACATTGCTCTGTTGGGCTGTAATGGACTTGTCCTCTAAGGCATTTCCATGTATTCTTGCTCCTCCAGAAACATCCTATGAGAGGCAGAGGCCAACATGTTTCTCAGTGCTCAGGGGCCGTATATTTACAAAGCCTTTTATCTTACCACTAGGAGTACTCCTAAATCGCACTAAAAGATTTTAGCTAGGAGTTTTCTCTTAAAAGTTATTCACAAAGCCTTTCAGACCTACTCTTAGTAAGGAAAAATGACAACTCCTAAACTAAGAGTGAGTCTTCATTGCTATGGATGACGTCATTACTCATGCACAAGCTTGAATGATTCCAAACACCTCCCTTACGATGATGAGTGACAGGTGACAGGTCTGAGAATGCGTGCTAAATAACTGAATAAAAAGGCCTAGCCTAAATGAATAAAGAGTAAGGGAAAACAAATAGCCTAATGAAACATACTGTAGGCCTACGGATTGATGCAGTATCTTTGTAACATTATTAAATTAATCTGTCACCATATGCCTACGTTTGCAAAGAGGAGACCATTTTAATTTGATTCACAATGAAACGTTACATTTCATTTACATGTTGACAATGAATAGTTTTGGTTGTTGTTGGTGGCGTTATTGCATCCCTTTTATGAATGCAAAATGTTCCCTCGCGATTGGAAGCTCCTGTTGCCACATAGGCGACGCATTTCAAAACATCGCAACGTGAAATGCCACAAAAAGCTGTTTGTGAATAGGTCTCAGTGAGTTAGGAGTCCTCTCGACTTCTTTTAAGCTGTCCCAGACTTAGGTGCTACTTTTAGGTCTAAAATGCTACGTGAATTACTTTTAGTGAAAAAAAAATTAGGAGTCCTAAAGTTAGGAGTGACACGCCCATTATTTTTAGGAGTTGCTCCTAAATTCGCCACTTAGGAGCTACTTTTAGCCTTAAAATCCTTTGTGAATACGGCCCCAGATCAGCGGGTCAGTAGTGCGTGCTCTTACCCCCTCATTCTCTCTGGATTGAGACATGCTCAGTCATTAGGGCAGCCGTGGCCTACTGGTTAGCGCTTCAGACTTACCGGAGAGTTGCCGGTTCGAACCCCGACCAGTAGGCATGGCTGAAGTGCCCTTGTGCAAGGCACCTACTGTAACCCCTCACTGCTCCCTGAGCGCCGCTGTTGTTGCAGGCTCACTGCGCCGGGATTAGTGTGTGCTTCACCTCACTGTGTGTGTGCTGAGTGTGTTTCACTAATTCACGGATTGGGATAAATGCAGAGACCAAATTTCCTTCACGGGATCAAAAGAGTATATATACACACTTAGACTTATTACTCTCTCTGGATTAAGACATACAGCTGCCTCATTACTCTCGCAGTTTGACTTTTGTCCCACGCGGACGGCAAAATGAGCAGGGTTCCTCTCCACCTTTACCCTAGTACTGCACTACACCAGAGACTTTCTAATGCAGTGTTTCTCAAACTTTTTCAGACCAAGGACCACTTAACCAATGAAAAAAAACCTCACGGACCACCTAGCTAAAAAAAAAGAAGAGTAGACGTACTTCAACAGTATATTACACAATAGGCCTCACCTTGCTTATTGTGTCAGAGGATTCATATGATTTAAACTGGCGTAGCATACATAGGCATGTTGCAGAACTGTTTGAATTTACATACAAGTTGGTTCAATATTGCAAACAACTCATCTATATTATATTTTACCACGTCTGCTTGCGGACCACTTGGGATAGCTTGCGGACCACTAGTGGTCCCCGGACCACACTTTGAGAAACACTGTTCTAATGTGTAGACACAGCACTAAAAAAATACTCCATAGAAATGCATGCCAATGCATGTCGTGAAGCCTTGCGCACGCGCATTTCTGCCGAAATGGATGCCCGACGAGTGCCCAAAAAGCGTTGTCAAATGGCCGCCGAGTGGAGGGACTTGCCTAAAAGGACTTTGACTACACCCATCCACAGCTCACTGCCACGCCTCTTCTCCACTTCCTCAGCATTCTCTTCCGTCCTGTCCTTCACAAACCTCCCCTCTTTCTTGTCTTTTTTTTTCAACATTTTCTTGTCTTTTTCTCATTCTCTCCTCAGCCTATTCTGTTATTCCCCTCATCACTTTCTTAACCTCCCTCTATCTTCCTCGGTTTTCATCATCTGCTATCTCTCTCTATGTCTGTCTTTGTCTCTTTCAGTGTCTCTTTATAGAGATGACCCCATCTCTGGTATATGGTTTATTAACTGAAGACTGCTCTGCTCAAAACGGCCTGCTGCCCACTCCTGCTGATCCACACAACTGGACAAGAACCTTGTCCATGCCTGTTACTTAATGTACTGCCATGTGGAGGAAGACACACACACACACACACACACAGACAGACACACACACACACACACACACAGACAGACAGACAGACAGACACACACACACACACACACACACACCACACACACACACACACAGACAGACACACACACACAGACAGACAGACACACACACACACACACACACAGACAGACACACACACACACACACACACAGACCACACACCACACACACACACACACATAATACGCATACAGTTTTGTGCATGGCTTACTTATTGACTTTCACTTGATTGTGGAGATTACTGTTCATGGGGAGCCATCAAATTGAATTCCCCACCACGATGCTTGCTGTGCCAGTTTTATTCAGTAACATGTTCTTAAGACTGGAAGGCTGCACTTGTTTCCAGATGGAAGAGTCGATCTGAATTCTCCATTCAGCCACCCATGATGACAACCATTTCATTCCTCGACAGCAGTTGGCCATGAATGAAGCTATTTCTATCAGATACTATCAGAAGGATGTCAGCGATCGGTTCTCTTCTCAAAAATTGCACTTTTAAATTGAAATTGAATTAAATTCAATAAAGTTGAAATTGCATGGGTACCAGCTCTTCCAGTTAAGCTTATGTAAAAAAAGTCATTTTTACACTTGCCTTAGTTGTCTGGAGATACTGTACATAGTATGAGGCAAACACTATCTAAATGTATTGAATTAAATTATAGCACACCTAACTTCAGTGAACAGTTTCTCCCACCTCGTTGCCAGATGGTCCTGCCAATTGAAATAGATCTGCTTGTAAATCAGAAAATAGTCCCTGGAAGACAATATAGAACAACCTGCCGACTGCTAACGTACACAACAGTAAATGATTGGATGGTTCCATTGCATGTCGAGTCCAGGAAGGTCAAAGAAGTTATTTTCTCTGAGGGAGAGCCTAATTGCGTTTACTGGGATGGGTGGTCCGCTGCGCCAACAGAACTGTGGTCTTCCATCGAGCCGGGAACTCGCTTAACCTCAAACGAAATATAATCGTTAAAAAACTTATGAGGCATATGGTAGCTGCAGTAATGGACTAGAGGGATACGCTATGAACCGCAAGAAAACAAATGTTATTCTGATACTTTCCTGCTTTGAAATACGACTCTTTGAAATCGACAGAGACTGGTGCTGAAGCCTTTTTCTTCTGTTTTGTTTTTTTAGCGCTATCCTCAGGATTTTTGCGGCGAAACGTCACTCCTATTTTCGCCTCTCATTACTCACTGTCGGGGACATGTTTACTGCAGCAGACAGTTAGCACTCCTTGAATGAGAAAACTATACATACATTTCAATTAATAGAAATTAATGGGATAGAGATTGAGGTCACTCAATAATAATAATAAGCCATTGCAACAATTGGCACGCCACAGAAAAAAAGAAGAAAAAAAAACAGTGCCTTGCACCGTTGTTCCTTTTTGGAAAAAAAAAAACAAAGAAAAAGGAAAAGAGCACCTGTCTCTCATTATTCCGGCATGACCTTTAGGGTCAGACGGGGGAAGGAAAAACTAAATGGGATACCCATGCCATGAGAGCCAGACGCTTCCCGTGAGGAAGCCGTGCTCCGTTTCTGTCCCTCGTGCTTATCTCTGTCCAAACTCGCTCCTCACGCCTGGAGAGACCGCCGCGCTTCACTCCTCACGCCTGGAGAGAACGCAGCCGCCGCGCTTCACTCCTCACGCCTGGAGAGACCGCCGCGCTTCACTCCTCACGCCTGGAGAGACCGCCGCGCTTCACTCCTCACGCCTGGAGAGAACGCAGCCGCCGCGCTTCACTCCTCACGCCTGGAGAGAACGCCGCGCTTCACTCCTCACGCCTGGAGAGAAACGAAATTATTTTTCAACGTTCCGTTCCGAACGGTTCAGGTAGGCCTATGTTTAACGTTTTCGTTCTTGCATGCGTTCCGCCACCAACATATCGGTCCTGAACCGGTTCGGAACGCAAAATATTGTTCGTTCTTAAAGTTCCGGCAGTGTTTGGCGGGCCTATCAAGTCTATTTTTGTGGACTTTACCTTAGAATAGACGTACTCATTATTTCCCCTTGATTTAGCCTATACCGTAGCTATGCCCAAAAATAATAAATCACAGGCGGCATCCAAAAACATTCAGATGGGCTATCCATCCCATAGCCTACAGACTTACTGTAGGCCTAACCTATGCCTATAAATAATTTCTTATCAAAAATATTTCTGGATACGTGCTAAACTCCTTACCTGGTTGTAGCCTGTTTTATCCATATGGAGATCTTCAAAGGCTTGCGCTATAATTCCAACCCTGTTTATAAACGAACCTGTCTGTTGCTGACAAGGCCTATCTCAAATTTCCCGTTTAACTCTTCTACATACAGTAGAATAGTCTATAATTGCGCAAACATTTCAAATCCCAACTTTAAAACAACAAGGCGTGGACAGGCAAAATAGGCTATTACGCATAGGCTACAAACAATTTCCAAATCAGTTTCAGTAGCCTACGCTACGAGCTGGCCTAAGATCCGAAGTGGCAGACGGATAGGTTACATTACAACAGCAAGACAAAATACACATTTGGACCAAAGGTCCATTTATTCGTTTTTTTTTTTTTTTTCAAACTGCAGAAATCAAATTATTAGGCTGTTCGCCTACAATCAAACGAGTAGAACAGTTAGGATATGCTTTTGTGAAATTTTATAAAATATATATAGAACGAAAAAAAACGTTATTAACCGGTTTTGTGGATTTCAGAATAACGTTTCTGTTCCGGAACAGTTGAAGACCATTTCGTTTTCGTTTCCGTTTCCGCTCCTCGTAAAATTCCGTAAAATTCCGTTCGTTTTCGTTTTCGTTCCTTGAACCGGTTCGGAGCCCTGATCTTGCCATGCATTGTTTTCGGAGACATGAGCTAAGGGAAGTAGCAAAGCAAAACAGTCTTGTTATCGATGTAACATTTCTGGTATTAAAGCAACACCAAAGAACTTTTCCTCTGTCGCACGCACTATTTGTTTATCCAGCGCCGGCTTTGCAAATAACGATGTCCACAGACAAGGTAGAATATGTTGCATGATTTTTATGTTGCATGATTTTATGAAAGTACGATGTATTGCGTGTCATGCAAGTCAAATTTGTAGTTTCTCATGTCTCATTCCATCGAACTACAGATCCGCTACCCGATCCGGCAAACTTACATAGTGCGGTTGTAAGGATCCTAATTACCAGGCTGATGATAATCTTTTTTAGTCATAAATTGACTCTTGATCAACTACTAAGTGTGGGCCTATTGTGGGCCTACTGTCACATGTCCACAGGAGCAGTTAACTATAGGGACAGGAAATGTAATCAAATGTATACCTTGTCATGTCTTGATTGATTCACTCTCACTACAACAATGGTCTCAAGTCTCATCAAAGTACTCTCAAATCAGATGACCTCCAACCATGTGATCCCAAATCAGCTGACCTCCAATCATGTGATCCATATCAATGTAACCAACCACAAACTAGGTAGCCTATTTAAGTGAGGTTCACAGAGCATTCTAGGAGCCATTCTGTAGTCAGAATCTCCCGCACCACTAAGGTGTGTAGTCATCATCCTCTGAGCTGGTATGTTCATTCTCTGATTGCTTCATATGGTTTTCTAAATGTTCCTTTAACCTGTTTTTGTAACTTTCACATTATTCATTTAGATGTACCTTCTATAATGTATTGGATGAATAGCTTGTATCTGACAAATAAATTGTTATGCTTTGACCCGCATAGTTTTCTAGAATTTCTTTAGATATCCCTCAAAGTTTAAGATGTGCCAGGGGGAACGGCTAGGATTAGTCCCTAGGGCCGTGGGGCTAAATCAGTGAAAGTAGACATGCTACCAGGAGAACTGGCCATCGTATTGTACTGTGGTGGGTCACTGATTTTATTAGTAGTCTGGAATTAGACAGCTAACCTTAGCACACCCTGAACCCTCTGTAGCTTCGGTAAGATGTTCTGTCCAGATGAGTATAGTGGTCCAGGCCAGCACTATAGCCTCTGACCAACTTTCACACTAGGATCATTACTCAGTAAATGGCGCCTCTCGAATTAGTCGGCCGAGGAGGGCCTCGCACACTATTGTTGGGGAAGTTGAGTCTAATTAAATAGCTAGAAGGCATTCTTGTAACAGCATTGTGGGTAGACCTACATCGGCCTGCTATGGATAGTAATATTACTTTGACTGAAACTTCTCCATATCTAGCGGGGTCAGAATCATTAGGTTAACAGGGGTTCTATAATCAATTGTTATTTCCAACAGCACGCGGAAGCTTCACGATTTCCTTCGACCACTCCCAGTTCCCTCATTGGTCCTGACGAGTGACGTCTTATACGGTTATAGCTGATAGAGGGCCGCGAAGCGAATGCAGAAAGTGCCGTTCACCATGTTATGAGTTGATGAACCACTGAAACAATTTTGGAAACATTATTTTAAGGTACAAAAAACTCTTTGGTGTTGCTTTAAGAAGTATCTCTTGATACATATCCAACCAGCTTTCCTCAAGGCTCTAATGCATCAGTTTGTGGAATTTTTTTTGGGCATCAGTGTGCAGGTTTTCTGCCTCATCATAACTGATGTGAAGACAGCTAGATGGTCATGTCAAGTTGGTTTTATTGCCATTTCAATCATAAGTACACAGTCTGTACATAGTAGAAACAAAATGGTACATTGTGCATTGAGCAAAAAAATGCATATATTTTAAATGAAGTGGCTATAGCTTCCTTTACTGTTACTAAATGTCATCGGATGATATCTTAGTGTGCCTCTGATAGAACAGATCTGAATCTAATCTCTGTGTGTGTGTGTGTGTGTGTACTCTTAAAAAACGGCATTAATTCAAGAAAGAAAACAACATGAAAAATATGACTCACAAATACAATGTGATCTTATATGATGGATGCTGGGATGTAAATAGAGTAATACCATCATGCATTTTGATCAAGACACAAAACTCCTATCTTAGTGTGCCTCTGATAGAACAGATCTGGATCTAATCTGCTTTGCTTAGGGTTTAGTCACGCTCTTGCACATTCTAAAAAAAGCCACTCCTCTTGTGGAAATTATGGGAATGAGTCACATGTAAACTTGACTCTGCATGTTCCCATATCTTGTGAAAGCAACAAGATGACCTGACTGGATAGTGTTGTGTGTGCTATTCTTTTTTAAAGTGTATATAGTACTGTATGTGTAGAATTAATAACATGAGCGGCTTGCTCATTACTCGTTGACCGTGATTTATTCAAGTAAGAGTTGTTCCTGGATTAATATTCTAACAACTCTTTAACCAATCACTGCCATGTGTCATCACTGTGAGCCTTCTGGTCCACCCACTGCCATTTTGAAATTTCCCTCCATCAAAAGGTCACCACATATTTTATGTTTATTGTATTATCTCAATACAGGTAAGTCCTTGCATAGTTTTGTGTGAAATAGTAGTAAAATAAAAAGCAATGAGCAAAATCTTAGATTTATTAAACATATGCACCTTAGATTTTTTATGATAAATTTGTTATCATAAATGTATACTGTAGTCCCTAGCCTAGCTGCTAACATTAGCACAGATAAACATGGATCCAAGTTGGCTTAATCAAAACGTCTAAGGTGCATATGTTTAATAAATCTGCTCAGAAGTATTTTATTTTACTACTATTTTATACAAAACTATGCAAGGACTTACCTGTATTGAGATAAAATATGTGGTGACCTTTTGATTGTTTCTGGAGGGAAATTTCAATATGGCAGTAGGGGGAGCAGAAGGCTCACATTGATGACATCACATGGCAGTAATTGGTTAAAAAGTTGTTGTACCAGGGGGGCGCTGTGGCACAATATATGGCGCTCATACCATATATGGGTCCAAGTGCCCACAGGGACCCAGGTTCGATGGGGTCCCACCCCATCTCTCTCTCCCACTTACTTCCTGTCTCACTCTTCACTGTCCTATACAAATAAAGGCAAAAAGCCCAAAAAATATACTTAAAAAAAAAAGTTGTTGTACCAGGAACAAGTCTTACTTGAAGAAATCACGGTAAACCTCATTACTCCAAAAATCCAGAGTTGCTGTCTATTGGGTTTTTAAAAGCTGACTTTCCAAAGAGCAAAATGTCTGTCTGCTGAAATTGGCTGATTGGTGTTAATTACAGTGTTATTACAAAGAACAGACTCCAGATTCACTAGACACAAAAGTGAAACCACCTCAGACGCGTGTGCTATGTGTGATGGGATTGTCCCTAACAGTTCCTTTCAATACACCCATCAATGTCAATTCAATGGTTGTTTGCTAGTGATGACTTGCCAAGTTGTAGTGCCAGTGAATAAAATCAATTTTAAAATATAACAAAATATCTAATTTCACTGTATAGAAACCATCTTTTAATAGTTAGGATTTCATACATCTCATGCCAGCTAAACACAGTACAAGTTGTCATAATATTCTACTGTCACGTTCTTATGTATCCACATTTCTATTGGCAATACATAGACATCTCTGTGGAAATTATTTGTATCGACATATTTTCTTCAGACAGGGGACTATGTGGGCAAGTGGTTTCCTAAAAACACTCACCACACACACACACACACTGTCCTGAAATGGGTTCAACTTTGATAAGCCAAACATGTGATTTGTGTGCAACTGCAATCCTTTCCTATGATCAAATAGATGCTGATACATATGCCTTATATATAAGTGCCAATATTTCTCGAGACCAAGAAAACAATCCATAAATGTTCACCAATAATTCAATCTCAATAAATCCTTCCTGAACATCTATTAAATAATGCTGTCTTCCATCCAAGCCGAAACCCCAAGGGAAAATATCATGCAACAGACGTGACCTCAGTAACCTTTTCCATCCAGGACAAGAAACTCGCCCCCATGTTGCAAAAATGAAATACTATAGAGTCTGCTAATCTGTCTATTGGAAACAGCAATGCAAGGCTTTCATTAAAAAGTTATAAATTGACAGGGTTTGCTCTCCTCTGCTTGTCAGCCAGTGGCTTGGAGAGAAATTGGATGGTATTTTCTGTATCCCATGGAAGCTATAATTTTAGGAGATCAACCACCTTCCCATGCGGCCAAGCAAAAGCATCTCCAAAGGGAGCATTATGCAGATGTTCATCCCCAAGCCCTGGCTGAACTTTTTCCATTCCACATAAACCATCTGAAAACAAAAAAGAAGATGAATATTAAAGGGAAAACAAAATCTACACTGTAAGTTTAGTGACAGGCTGATGTTAGAGTCCAGACAATCTTGTGTGTGTGTGTGTGTGTGTGTGTGTGTGTGTGTGTGTGTGCATGATAAGTCCAGGAGAATCTTGGAAAGCTATGTTCCAGCTGAGCTCAAACAGCTTGACTTATTGTTCTCTACTCAACACTGTCCAATTTAGGGAAGACAGAATCCTCACAAGGGCCACCTTTATCAATTAGCCAAAGACACCCAAATCTTGATTCATTGGCTGCTGAGTGGTTTTCGGCAAGGAAATAATAAAAACATGACCATATTCTTAACATCCCTGAATTTTGCTTTAACATTTTAGCTCTGAACTACTTGTGAGGTGACTCCCGTGTGTATGAAGCTCTTAAAAAAATGCATTAATTCAAGAAAGAAAACAACATGAAGAATATGATTCACAAATACAATGTGATCTTATATGATGGATGCTGGGATGTGAATAGAGTAATACCATCATACATTTTGTCCAAGACCCAAAAATCCTATCATTTCGTCCACATACATGTGTAACCCTTATGTAGCCTGAAAAACGTCCTAATCAGCTTATAGACCCTTTCAAGAGAGTTCCATTATCAGCATCATAGTTGGCCCCACAAGACTTCCTTTTTAACATTCCATATGTTATCTTAATGCAGAGGAAGTAGATTGGGGCCCAAATAGAACGTTCAAGCATTGTTTTTGTTTTTATTGTTGAAAGGGTCTATAGTCACTGTCCCTCGTGAAATGTCCAGCTATTCTTTCCTCTGCCCCGTTGGCTTCTCTTTTACTGCATTTTTTTTTTTGCTTTTCTTGCTGCTTTATACAATTTATTTGATGATTACTGCCCACTGCTATCACAGAGGACGATCATCTGTGGAGGACATGTTACTCATTAAGACAAATGTTCTTGTCTGGCCTAGGATCCTAAATGTATCTGAACAGGAAGCTTCGGGCAGGCAACCAACACAAACTAGCACCTCGTTGGACACTGAGCTGTTGTGTGTTATCTGGAGAGGACACGTTCCCCATCAAGTCTAACAGACACACTCTCATCTGGAGGACGGGCATGTCTTAGCGGGCGGCATAATGAATCGGTATGGTTGCATCACAAGCGCAGCGTGGACCCAAAAAGGAGGCTCAGTGGTGGTGATGCGGGGCGAGCAAGCAACAGAGTGAGCAGCAGATGGACACTGAGGCTTTTCAATCTAATTCACATTTCACACCTTGCTGCTTTGACAAGCCTTAATGGGATTTAGCATGGGAGTCCACTCAGGCCGTACGAAAGTCAGACAGAGGACGACTGGGGTGGAAAAAGAAGGAGGAGGAGAAGGTTGGGGGGGGGGGGAGTCCCACATCACACCATCCTCCACCACTTGCTTGTGTCGGCCCCACTGATCCCACAGTTAGGGGTTTTATGCCAGAGGAGGATTATGTCGGTTTACATTGGGCATTTGTGTCTGGGGATCAGGCGAATGGCTCACAAGGGGTACGTAAACACACCTGGTTCACATGCTGGAGTTATTTTAGACTTTAGACAGAGGGAAGGTGCACAGCTGAGCTAGAAGAACAACAGTCCTCCCAAAAAAGGAAAAGGAATCATAGAAACAGACATCTGTGGTTGAGAACCATAGGCAATATATTCTAAGAATCATAAAGTAATAAGATGTTGCTTTCCAATGTAAGCCCTTTCCATCAGATTTACTTAGACCTTTGAAAATGCCTTGTGTGGAGAGGAGATGGGGCAACTTGAAATTGTTATTAAAACATGTGTTCCCAGTTAGGTGCTGGAGAATGGCATAACATTTTAAAATTGCACAGGATTTGCTAAACATCTCACAGTCAACATTTCTCTCTCTCGGAGTGGCCAACACAAACCAAAATCAAATATCTGAGAGTGGACATTTTATTCGGTTGGGTATGGGGGATCTCTGTAGCCAGCAGTCCCCTCCTGCCCTCTCTGGCCTTCAGACTACGCCACTGTCCGGCAGCTACAGTTGCAGCAGGGCTGGCTCTCCTCTACATCCAGCACAGAGTTAGCCATGGTATGCATTGGCCTGGATTCAACATATATCATATACATCTCCAGTGATTATTAACATGGGTATGCATTGGTCTGGATTCAATATATCATTGGTATTGTGAAACAGGGGTGGTGGGGGAGTGTATTTATGCACCATTCTGCTTTTTGACACTAAGGGTCCTCAATAGGAAGTGTACACCACTGCTAAATACAATGAGTTGGTTTGGTAAAGATTACTCCATATAATTAATAAAGCAGAACCTCGTACCATTACATCCTTCCTGGAATATTGTACTAGAAGAATTGTTTGAAAAATGAAAGGTGTCTGTATTTTGATTTTATAATCACTTTGTTTTGCTAGAATATGATCTCACAAGTTTACCTTCCCTGTTGTTAATAGTTTTACCTTATATCTTTTGTATTTTTCGACTTTTACACCGTATAGAGAGATATTTAAGCAATATAGCACGAGTGAGAGTGGGGTTGGTCATGGATATTCCCACGGGTGTTGTTCGGCCGTAGCCATTATTAGCTGTGCTGAGTCTGAGTTGAAATGTCCAGGGATATTCCAACTCATGGAACGTCACTCGGCCAATCAGAAACAAATAAATAGTTCCATAGAACCCAATTGTTGTATAAATGTATATATGTGTGTAAATATTAATGTTCAAAGCGATGTCTTTTCATGTTCTCTGTCCCCTAATTTCACGCTACATCAACACAAGACAAAACATTTGAAGTGGTGTGTGTTCTCCTTAGTGCTGGGATGGTAAGTCGACCTCCAGAGACGAAAATGAATTAAAATGAGTCATCAGCGTTTGCTTTAATTGGAGAGAGTACCAGAGGGGTCTCGGAAAGTTTCGCTGCTGCAGCATCCTCCCACACCAGTAATTACTCTGAAATATCTGAGTTGGAAATTGACAAGCCACACAGTCATGAATCTTACTCAGCAATTCTGTTTCGGATGTGTCATGGTAACTTCTTGGGAGGCAGCATGGTGGAGTTCCTCCCCTCTGACATGAGATATTTCAGCTATGGTCCATTAGTCCAAGACCATGGGCACAGACCATTTGGAAAAAGGACGGAAACCAACTAGAGCTTGAGTTAATGGAAAGATAAATAAGAAACAGGGCAAAACCAACCACCGGTATGCTGCTGTGTCATGTAATGTCAGATAAAGACAGAAAACTGCATATATCAATCAGCCATGCACAGTCCCCATTGGCATTCTTTTCCATGTAGACATTACCAAACTTCCCAAACCTCTAATATATCATAAAAGGCCAATCAGAGGAATTCATTATGCCTCAAAGCAATCCTCACACCGCACTGCTATAATTCCAACTAACCACACCGTCCATGGACTCTATCATGTGGCTGATGGTCTTGTTTTCGCCGTGCATGGAGGATTTTTATAACGTCACCGGGCAATGGTGACTTCAGAGAGTGCTGGATTAGAGATCGCCTGCAGCGGAAAATAACTGTGTCAGTTCCACACACACGTAAAGTTTTGATGATTTCCCCCAGACGCAGTCATGTCTGGTTTGAATGATGCTTTATTTAACCTTGTGTATTGCGTATCAAGTATAGTATATACGCAGCTGGGACAAGAACACAGATACACACACCCAGGAGACAGGAAGTATGAAACAGAAAGGCCTGTGACACTTGTCACTTACCACACAAACACACACACACAGTCGCACACACACCACACACATATCCTGTGTATATACATACACACATTCAGTCAAAGTCAGCAGAGACATTTGTGTCTAATGAGTGTTGGAATAGAGTTGAGCTTGGCCCACTCCCCACTCCCATTAATCTGGTCGACAGAAGAAAGTCCCCTTCTCTCTAGTCACTCAAACAAAGAGTCAAAACCAAAATAAATACGACACGCTGGCAAGTTTAAAGACGAGATGGTGTAACGATGAGTGCCTCACAGAAGCGTGAGAGACATTAGAACCGATCACACTCTCTCCAGCTAATCCAGAAAGCAGATGATGACAGAAACACTACTGGTGTGTGTGTGTATGTGTGTGTGTGTGTGTGTGTGTGCCTGTTTGTCTGTGTATGTGTGTGTGCCTGTGTGTGTGTGTGCGTGCGTGCGTGCGTGCGTGTGTGTGTGTGTGTCCAATCATTAACTCTGGCAAAATCAAACAGATCATATTTATTGATGTAATGAAAGCACTGCTTTTCCCCCAAGAGTTTCTCCATTTATTTTTGTTTTGGCTTTCTCCGTCACGTGACAGCATGTTAGGCCTCCGCCGTGTGATCTTACTGCAGGTGACTGGGGGTTCAAATCCCACTGTGATGACAGAGTGCTTGCCAAAACACTACAGTTACATTAAAGTAATATATCAGTTTCATTAGGCTGTCACTTTGAAGAAAAGCATCTGCAGAATGAATACAGTATGACTGAAGTAAGCGAGACCTGGTAAAAAGAATGAGAGAGAGAGAGAAAGAGAGAGAGAGAGCACACCGAGGCAGTAGAATACCAGCATGGATATTTTCCACACTCGGATTGTTCTTGGAAATACGTTCCTTTCAGCACCCGCGCTCTGTTATCCCTGGACAATGTCGCCCCTGGAACCCCGGGTGCATCCTAACATATGTGTAGAGAAATAAAAAATCTAATAGATAAACAACCAAGTGGAGAAGACTTATTACTTAATCCACACCGCTCACTGCCAGCAGAGATGGATGCCAGGGGGGAGAGCGAAAGAGTGAAGAAACGAGAGAGAGAGGAAGAGACAGACAGAGAGAGAGAGAGGGAATGAGAGAGTGAGAGAGAGTGAACAAGAGAGAGTGAGAGAGAGCGAGAGAGCGCGGCTACAGCAGGCCATGTGGATCGCGTCTGCTAATGGCAGGGATAGGACCTCCCTCTGTGCCGATCTTACTCACTGCAACACTTCAAACAGAGAGGTAGAAGCCCCCCCCCTCCCCAATAAAACTTGTGTGTTGTACTGAAGCAGGCAGCTGTGGTCAAAGTGTGTGTAAATTATGGGGTGACTATTGGTGAATAAGGATGAAGGGTTTACAGTAACACTGACCTGAGGTTAACTCTCTAACGTAAAACCAGTTTAATGTTGTTTTGCTTCGCAGTCACCTTGGCCGCGCATATGGGAACAGAGTGCTCCCAATTTTAGATCCATTTCTTAAACAAACAATCCCTCAGGCAGTGAACTGTATGGCAAGAGCCGAAGACAGAGTTTCTGCCAATGTTATGGTAAAAAAACACTATTGTATATGTAAGCGCGTACGTCCAGCTGTGTGTAGGCCTAATGCGTGTGTGCACACACGTGCGTGTGTGTGTGTGTATGTGTTCATGCATGTTAGGGAGGGACTCTTAATACAGGCCCATTTGAAGTCCCAGCTAACCGCAGCCTCTACTTGGCACTAGGTTTGGCACGCACAGTGGGCACTCCGCGGGCACTCCCCTGGCACTGCCCGGGGCTGGTAAGTGCCCTCTGAGGCTCCGTCAGTCCATCAAAAGTAAAGAGCAGTCCATCATCAGCTCTTTCAGTGGCATGGCTGCTAAGCCTGCGGCACATGCCCCTGCCCAGCTGAAGGCCACTGGGTTGGAGTGGTGGTGGGGGTCTCTAGTGACGTGGCCTGCATGGGCACTGGGGCATGCATGGGCATAAGAGAGGCCACAGCTTTGCCCACAGGCTAGCAGGGTGGGAAGCAAGCTGTGGTTTCCATTTAGTGTGCCCCATTTAGTGATTTAGTGCCCCATTTTCCTAAGGAGTCAGCACTCAGACCACACCATGTCTAATCATGATTCTGTTTGTGTGTGTGTGTGTGTGTGAGAGAGTGTGTGTGTGTGTGTGTGAGTGAGTGAATGAGTGAGTGAGTGAGTGTGTGTATGTGTGTGTGTTTGTCCGTGTGTATACTTGTGTATGTGTGTTCTTACCTATAATTGTTTATGTTTATGCACACATCCACACAGCCTGCATGTGTAGATGTTTTGAGTTGACTTGAGAGGACTGCATTTCATCTCTCTACTCTAACATCTAATGTTTGCTGTTGCATGCCCCGATATGCAATGCTGTGACCCTTTTCCAAAATATTTGGATCTCTTATTACTACCTTACTGTACCTCTAGTTCCAAACATAAACCTGTGCATGCGTGCATGCGTGCGTGCCTGCATGCGCGTGTGCATGCACGTCATGCGTGTGTGTGCGTGTGTGTGTGGCCCATAACATCCAGTAAACAGAAGATTGTAAACATTGTCGGGAATAGTGGGAACCAGAGGCGCCCAGTAAGAGAGTGAGGTGCTGCCTCACTTCCTCTCTGGTACTTACACACCGTGACTCAGAAGGTGTGTTTTGGCCTCTCCCACACACTCCCTCTCTCTCTCACACACGCACACGCACACACACACACACACACACACACACACACACTCTCCAGAGACTGTTTTTCATTACGGCTGAATGAGTCAAGTCATGCTTGTCCGTGAGACTTGGGGCGGCATCGATTCCAACAGGCTAACTTTTTCAACCACAGGAGAGCAGGAAGGGCTCTAGCCATGCCAGCCTCTCATCCCACTCATAATGGCTCCTGATTGTGCAAATCCAACTTGTGAAATCCAACTCGAGACGCACTGTCCCTGACCACAGCGCCACAAAGCAAAACACTCTGCAGAAAAGACAGGATTTTGGACAAAAGCATCTGCTAAATACCTAAAGTATAAACAACACAATGATACCTAGTGAGGGAAAGCATAGTTTCTGACCGAGAAGGACCATTGTTTATTATTTGGCCTGTTTCGGTGCAGTTCACGTCAGTTCAATCCAGGACAGACACTTGTGTAAGTTCACAATCATCTGTAGTGTTCTCCTTCTTTTTTCTGTTGCTCAACCCAAAACACAATTTGCGGTGCGGCCGCAGAGTGTCATTGATCTGTAGCGTGTCTTACTCAGAAGTGTATTTTAAGAGCTAGAGTGGACACACGCTGTAATATTACATGTCATGTCGGCCTCAGGCCTGCCGCGGCCTGACTCTGCTTCCCGAAAGCCGTAGCTATGGCATGGGAAGGCTGCTGAGAGAAGGGTTTGTCAGCAGTTAGTCAGACTGGCTGGCTCACAAACATAAAGCATGAGGGAAACAAGTCCACCTCTCTCTCCCTTTCTTCTTCTCCCCCCCTCTATTTTTCACTCTCCCCCTCTCTCTCTCTACCCCCCAACCCCCCTCTCAAGTCCATCTCTCTCCCCCTCCCCCCTCTCTTTCTCACTCCCTCCTTCCCCCTCTCTCTCTCTCTCTCAGCTGACTCTGAAACCGATGACTTGTATGATCAGGACCATATGTGTGTTCTGGGGTCAGTCGCTATCAGAGCCATGCTTCCACCTCTAACAAACCTATGCATCAGTACACAGGTATGCAGGCATTATCCGTGAACACAAACACGACCCTGCAGAGGAAATTCTGACACAGCACCATTTTTATATTGCAATTACACTCATAGCATAGCCTGGTTTTCCCATGCTTGCCATGCGCGCAATTTTATTCACGCTGCTAGGCAGCCTGGATTCCATGGACTTCGTTTTCACCTCAACGAATGAACCAATCACAGAACGGAGGGGGGACAGCAAGACGATGACGACACACCGAAGTGGTTATGAGCTACGTACAGACGCATTTGATAAACGCCCAATAAATGTCTCTGGGTATTCGTAAACCACGTTTCAAATACGAGAAAATAAATGTGTAGTTCCCAGACCCCATCTCAATGAGATGAAGTCTGACGTTAGCCAGGCTACTCATAGCATATTCAGTCTGAACTATACAATTCATGATCAGACACTCGATATGTAAATAAGCCTCAACTTCAGATAAGGAACACACCTTTGTATTTACCGGTAGATATTTTCCAAGCGTTTGATTCTGACAGGCAGCCAAAGAGGGACACATGAACAGCTTTGTATCCCACAGCCATGCATCAGAGTCCAGCTGTAAAATCAGACTGTATGTCATGTACACTAAAAATATATCTCAAAGCTCTCTCTCTCTCTCTCTCTCTCTCTCTCTCTCGCGGAGGAACAGTAGGTTTGCTTGTTTACAGCTGCTGTGCTATTTTGGCATTCCTGATGCTCTGTCTCGTGCTGTAAAATCAGATTGTTACTGCTTTCCTCATCCTTACTCTATGTCATGTACACTAAAAATATATCTCAAAGCTCCAGCGCCCAAGCACTGCGGGGTGTCAGTAGCAGCTGTGAATGGCTCCTTACAGTAATTAAGGATGAGTCAACGACACTGATAATAGAGAGCTTCTTCTCCGTTCATCCAAATCCAGGACAGGGTTCATCTTCTGAAGTTTTGATGTCCTGCTATTGCTGCATTTCTATAACAAGCCGTTCCTAAAATATCGTCTCTCTTTCATACCCTCTCTCCTGATCTCAATCGCTCACTCCATTTTTCTGACCATTTATGTACAGTATATCCATCTCATGCACACACACACACACACACACACACACACAAGGCTGCAGGAGACATATCCCTGACAAAAGAGAACTCGGCGCCAATCACACAGCTGTGAAAACAATCATTTAGAGCGTCTGTTTCACAACTTGGGCTTTCACGCACTTGAAATTATTTTCTTACTTCTGATGCTAGCGTATGTTCTTAGGCTCGCAATACTTGTGGGCCTTTAGCCAAGAGACTGATTTAGTGGTCAGCGGGATAAGCACTCCAGCCAAGGTTATCAGAGGTCAAAGTGCACCTGCCAAGTACTCTACCAGCAGCACCCAATAACCTCTGTTATTAAGAAAGTTGGGGGGGGGCAGGAAATGGGTCATTACGGGAGACAGATTGACTTACCTCAAAACATTTGTTCTGAATTTCAATCACCTTGGCGAAATCTTGTTAACTTTTTATTTGATTACACTGTGTCCTCTTGAACTTGGAGAAGGAAACAGTCCCATCTGAGCAGGAGGAGAAGGATGGGGGGTGGAGGGTTGGACTTGCCTCAAGGCTACTTTGTAGGCGGAAATGCTGTTATCTTTAGTTTATAGTAAATGAAGGCCAAGCAGTGAGCTGTGTGAGAGATTGACTTGGAGATAACTGATGTCTCATACAGGAAGCGTGGTGCAGCGGTCAGCGGTCAAAACCTGCACTGCATCCTTTTGTGAAATTCAGCATTTATCATTCCTCATAATATCAGCAAGAAACCCTGCAGAGGTTAACACATCTTCAATGACATTTACCATTTACATACATGGATTCATTTAGCAGACACTTTTATCTAAAGTGACTTACAAAATGAGGATAACATTTAAAGGGACACCAGGCAACGTTTTTGTGTTAATTACTCATCTTCGTAAGTCGGTATATGGTTAAATGACTCATTACAGGGCGAATGAAGACTCTCTCGCCCGCCCCTACTGCCTGTAGGAAGAATATCCCGCTTGCAAGTTCAGTGTATCGTACCCGCCGACCGAAGCAGTTTCAGTTTACATCCTGCATCCACAGCACAGAGGCAGGCTAACAAAACGCTAGCGATTGTTGCAAACATATGTATAATGGCAGAGCCGGCGAAGAAGCAGCGAAAACCCTTGACGGAAGATGCAAAGAAAAGGAAGAGTTTCAGACCGAGCGAGGGGGAGTTTCGTAGAGAAAAAGCATCAGGCTTGCCTGGTGTCCCTTTCGGCTACATTGCAACCACTGGCATACCGGGCATTTTCCCTGTGGGCCAACGCACTTTTTGGGACGATAGAATAGATTATATAATTTAATTTGTTTGGCCAACGATCGGCGCAAAGGAAGGACAGTCAGCAGTTCATTTTCCATACTAACACTAAACCAGTATTTAGACCAGTAAGGACAATTCCGGCGCAAAATGAACCTAGGGATTAATAACACATGTGTACCGAGTTCGTACGTTGTCTGGGATATGTTTTCATGCTAATCGAACGTGACCAGTTTTACCACAAACCGCTAATAAGCGTTTATACCACTAACAATGGCACCACACTTCCACGGTAGCATAATAAGGGGCCCTACATGTAAACCGAAGCATTCAGAACTTTGTAAGTGTACAGACAGTTTATTAAAAAGATAGTTTAGAAACAGTACCGTTCACGTATACAAGCGGACGCCATCTTGGGAAAACAGTCACTGTATTCTACCAGGAGTGGGAGGGGTAACTTGATTTACGCACTGCCGTCACCTCCCTGTTGCTATGTGTGTGCTACATTGCTTCCTGCATTCATACATGTGACATGGCCTGAGTACTGAGTACTAATGTTTACTCATTAGTTCAGTGTCAAGTTCAAGTTAATTTGTCATAAGCTAAATATGTCAAGGACAACTGTAGGCTACAAGGAAATGTTTGTGATGAGCCTCGGTAATTCTACAGGCTACAGCTAAAAGAATGGCACACAAATTCACACTCCTTGTGTTAAAAGGAACAAAGGAAGGAAAGAGTGCTTAAAATCACAGGTTGAGAGTGAACTCCACACAAAGTGCCTGATTACTTGCAGAGATGGGAAGTAACGAAGTACAAATACTTTTTAGTTTTTAGTAGCGACTTTTTAGTTTTACTCCGTACAATTTAACACGAATATCGGTACTTTCTACTCCTTACATTTGACAAAACTGGCTTGTTACTTTAGTTTTAAATCATTTCAGTGGCATTCATTCGCGGCTAATAGTTGCAGCTTGATAGCAGTAACGTTAACGTTAGCACGTAGTAGTAGGCTCCGAAGCATCCGGCCCCTGAAATGAGACACGCTCAATTAAATTTAGTCAAAAATGCCCTCCACCTCTCCTCGCCTTTGGTGCTTCCCAAACTTCTAGCTGCAGTGTAGCCTATATCGTTAGCAATAAGTTGATGCAGCTTGAACAGGGATGTAGTGGAGGCTAAACGCAAGTAGGCTAAACGCAGTTTAGTAAAAAATAGTTTATCCACCTCTTATTAGAGTTTATCCACCTCTCAAAAGAGTTTATTCACCAATTACAACTGTTAACATTTAAAAATCACACTGTATTATCCACAATAACAATATGTACACTCATCAACACTTTATGCACTTAATGGCACTTGTATTATATAAACATTGGACAATTGCCTCCACCATCATCAAACATGTTCTGAATGCCTCTTCTAAAAATCTTATAGGCCTACGGCATGGCACAGTCCACCTACTGTGATCACAGAATTGTTTACCCACCTCTGATTTTACCACTACATTCCTGGTCTTGAAATATTCACAGGAATCCATAGGAATTAAAAATTCATGTTGTTTTATCCAATATTAGTTGTATAGTCCATCTTATACACACCCATGAAGCCAACAAAGAAAATGCAAAAATAGAGACTTTGGTATAATTATTCCATTTTGTGTAGTCATTATCAGAACCTGACATGGCCTACAAATCCAAATAGTCTACTGAAGAAACCACAGAAATGCATACTTTTATTGTCAGTATGCATTTTGGGTAACCAAAAATCCTATGGGGAGTTTCCATAGGGCATTACAAAACGCATGAGCACACTTTGGCAAATAATGGTCTAAAGTACTCATTTTTCATTCTATATTGATCTACTTTTGCACACAGCTTCGCAAGACCTGGTGTTTGGGCTCAGTTGTGTCTCTAAAATCATATCAAGTGATCTAGAGGGCTGAAATGTGGTCAGTTCAGTGATGCTTGTTATCCGGCAGAAAGAAAAAAAACAATATTCTAGGCTCTGTAACTCTGTGCCAGTGCTTCCTAAGAAACTACAGGATCTTAGCTTTCTAAAGATGTCCAGCATTTGATGGTAGGTCAAAAGAACACACTGCCCTCTGAAGAAGGCAGTGCAATGTTGGGGGGAAAGCCTAGAAATGGCCCAACAGGTTAAGGGGAAGATTTAAAAAGAGAGACTGGCACTCTTGCACTCTATTTGTGTGGTCCAGGTACCGTTGCATAAAAAATGGTTGTCATTCACAAGACTACTTTTACTTTTTATACTTTAAGTACATTTCCAAGCCTGTACTTTGTTACTTTTACTTGAGTAAAGAAGTTAAATCAGTACTTCTACTTTTACCAGAGTATTTTTAACACAAGTATTTGTACTTCTACTTGAGTATGGGAAGTGAGTACTTTTGCCATCTCTGATTACTTGACACACACATAAGGGAGTGTTCTTTTGCAGTCAACGTCATTCCAAACACCAACACCTGGATGAGAAGGCAACAGTTGTCTATCAAAGACAGATAAACACAGGACATGGTTTCCAAATACCAAACCAACATGTTTGATTACAAAAAAGTGAAGTCCTTCATTGTAGCCATCTTGCAGTTGTAGGTCTAGTCATTCATACTGCATAGTGAAGAGTATAGTGCAGCAATGTGGTAAAGACCATTAATGATTGAAGATAGACAGAGATGGAGTCCAGAAAATGGACAGAGGACAGAATACTCTGAGTTACTGTAATGGTGTTTTCAAGTGCATTGTAGTAGCCTACCTGCGCAGTTCTCAACTCCTAAAGAGTTATTAGGCTCCCCTGGATGCCAGTTGGAATAGTCAAATGTGCTGTCTTCAGTCCAGTACCAACTGCGATCCTGAAAACAGAACAAAACCTGTTTAAACCTTCAACTTTATTTTGTACCTCAAAATAAATGTGGATGTTTAACCATTTGCTTACTCTTAGCCTGGAAGCAAGCTCAAATTAAGCCATAACATTTGAGGGTGGACAATTGAAACACACCCCATAATCAAATCCAAATTATGTGTTACCAGACTCATTCTGATAAGAGAGTCTGGCTACACCAGGCTAGCTCACCTTTTCAATCGGATGGGATTTTGGAATCACACGGTAGAAGACTGAAACAGTCAACAATCCACCACCTACTGTATAAGTATATATACTTTTTTGATCCCATGAGGGAAATTTGGTCTCTGCATTTAACCCAATCGGTGAATTAGTGAAACACAAACAGCACACAGTGAAGTGAAGCACACACTAATCCCGGCGCAGTGAGCTGCCTGCTACAACGGCGGCGCTCGGGGAGCAGTGAGGGGTTAGGTGCCTTGCTCAAGGGCACTTCAGTCGCGGCTCGAACCGGCAACCCTCGGGTTACAAGTCCAGAGTGCTAACCAGTGGGCCACGGCTGCCCGTTAAATAATAATAAAATAAGAAATTAGACAGACTGCAGTTATTTACCTCACAGGTTGTTCTCACCCCAATCCATGCCCGATTTCTTTTTCCTGACAACTTCCCTACAAATCTTGCCTCGACCATGTTGTGGATGGATGCAAGATGGCCTCCCTTCTTTACACAGTGCCTCTGAAGGTACAGACATTCAGATCAAATGGCATATTCAAATAGAACTGATGTTGAGATAAGACAGGTTATTAAGTCAATCCAAACAATGTAATAACAATTCAGCATCATTCAGAAACAGATAAATACCATCCTCATGAAATAAGTTCTTTAAACATTTTGTTACTCACCTCTGCCTCAGACCAAATACGTTTCTCAGGGAAAAACCTAAAGCAGCGATTATCACAAAAGCTCCATCTCCACGCACAGTGTTTAATAGCACGTTTCTCCACAACGGTCAGCTCTGAGTGACCAAGTGAACCAGATTAGGATGATGGCATCATGGAGACGGCCATTATGAATCTCAAGACCAATTGAACACAGTAGAAATGAGTCGGCTATAGAACTGTCAAATATGCTACTTTTCTTAGGGACAGCAGTTTATTAAATCAAAAAGTTCCTACTGCATGTAATCACATCACAAAGTCAACCTTGAATGAATCACAAATTAATAATTTATGGAGAATGCTTCTACAACCATAACTACTAGGGATGGTCGCTCGACACACAGTCCCGACACACGTCTCGAGCTCGCAAAACACTAGTGCTTCGAAACACTGCTCTGGAGCCTATCTTGAAATGAGGTTGTCACGTGACCTATTGAAACGAAGCTTCGTTACCTCACTGATATGTCATGCAGGTCTCAAAACACAGTGCACACTCACTCAAATAGGTAAACTGTTAATACATTAAATAATTATATACACAATGTCTAACATAAGTCTGTGTATCCCCCATCTTCATCACTGCAAAAAATGAATTCTAACCAAGTGTTATTGATCTTATATTAAGATTAAAAAAATCTATTTGGTATTGTTTTTAGTATGAAAAGATTTACCTAGCGCCCTCTCAAAAGATCATTTTGACTTAATTTAAGAAGACTTTAACTTATTAAGGAGTCTTATCAAGACAAATTTGCTCAACGCACTGGCAGACAAATTTGCTTGTTTTCAAGATGAGATGTCTTAAAATAAGTCAAATATTTTTAAAATTAAGTCAAATGATTTCACAAGAAAGCGCTAGGTAAGTCTCTTTATACTGAAAACAATACCAACTAGTTTTTTTTATCTTGATATAAGATTAATAACACTTGGTTAGATTTTGTTAGATAAGCAGTTTTTGCAGTGATGCTCTGGCCAGTATATATAAGGCTCTTACGGGCACATCTGTTCCATATGAATGTAACTTTAGCAGTGAAATATAGGCCTACAACCAACCGACGACTGACAACTAGTTAAGGACCGCTGAGACCGCCCCTCTTCCTTCATGGCCTCCTACGTTTAATATTATATTAAAAAAAAATAAGTTAGATGTACTAAAGCACTGCTGTTTGTTCAAGATGGGGAGAACCTGCTTTAATGATGTGCACAAGTGATACGATGATATGGAGTTTAATTACACTTAGGGTGTCCCGCAGGCGGGACAATTGCAGTGCCCCCCACTTCCCCCCAACATTCTAAATCAATTGTATGCACCATATTGCTATGTAGCATAATAGCATTATACACCATTTAAAAGCTTGAACTCTTGGGAATCCATATATGACAACATTTTTCATGTACAATCTGTATAGTGCTTTACATTGTCAGATTAATCTTACTATTTCTCAATTAAATTTGATCAAAAATGCTAGCTGCAGTGTATATCCCTTAGCAATAAGTAGATACAGCATATTGGGTATTGAAATATTCACAGGAATCCCTAGAAATTGAACATTCATGTTGTTTTATCCAATATTAGTTGTGCAGATGTATAGTCCATCTTATACACACCCATTGAACCAACAAGGAAAATGCAAAAACATGCAACAATGCAAAGACATTTGTGTAATCATTCCATATTTTGTGTAGTCATTCTATATCAGAACCCCTGGCATACATTCCAAATAGTCTACAAGAAACCTCAAAGTGTTACCTTTCATTTGAGACCAGGATTATGCTTCTACACCAAGAGGTTGCCACACAGTAAGCATTTTATTGTCAATGGGGAGTTTTCATAGGGCATTTGGGTATTTTACAAAACGCATGAGCATATCTTGGCAAATAATGGTCTAAAGTACTCATATTTCATTCTATATTGATCTACTTTGAGATAGATCATCATTCTACCCTTTGCCATTCTCTGACAGTTCATCACACAGTCAATCTATTGCAGGGATGTCAAAGTCAAATACATTAGAGGGCTAAAAAAACAAATTTGCTACAAGCCGAGGGCCGGACTGGTTCAATGTTTATTAAAACATATTAAAATGACTGCACGTAACCTATTGAACCAAGACGTGTACTGTATTTTATTTAATGATTAAATTAATAATGACTGTGACTGAAGTGCGGGCAAAGTTTGCACAGAAATGTACGATTTTTCCCATCCTCACCGACCTTGTCATAAAACTTATTTAAATGATCATACGATGCCTCCTAGCTGCTTTGTCGTCTACATCAGCCTTTCTCAAACTTCCCACCCCCCATCAAATTATCATAATGATATCACAATTATTATTATTTTTATACTATATTGCTATACATGCACTTCAAAACAGTCAATGTTTAAAGTGCTAAGATTGTTCACAAAAGTTTGTGAAAACATGCACATCAGAATACTGCTTTACTAATGTAAAATATAATTAGGCCTACAATAGTTTCATTGTTTTTGCATTGTTGCATGATGCTTGCATGAGAAATACTTCTCAAAACAACAGCAGTTATATGGGTGCCGTTGTTTTGGGATGTTTCCCTCATGCAAGCATCATACACTGATAGAATATTTATATGCTAATTACATTTCATTTGAATGCCTGAATGTAAGGATTCAGGAAACACAATACCAGCTTTTGTGAATGGTAAATGGCGGATCAGATCATGCGTAAATCACTGATCTGGAGATCTTTAACTCAGGGCCGTTTCAAGGAATTTGGGGGCCCCAAGCAAAATGGACATGGAGGCATTTGTCCAAAATGTATATTTTAAAAGAAAATACAAACTAGAGTATCTTTGATAACCTCTATATTACACTGAATGCTTACTCATAGGTTTGGACCTATAGCCCAATCATATTTTGTATTTTGATTGTATTATTCTGGCAGCTAATCACACAATGTTAAGGTAGTTTGAAAGGGATGGGATCAGGCTTGGAATTTCACCATTCTGGGGGCAAGGCCACTTGGCCTTCAGTTGGGCATATTTGGTGGGGGGCACAAAGGCCACATGTCAGGGCACCAAGGCCTAGTTAACTATACATTAGTAGCATATAAAAATGATCAAAGTTGTATTTAGCCTATTCACTGCAGTAGACCTGCATCACTGTATGAAACGTTACAAAAACATGAAACATGACATATTACATAGAACTGTAAATCATCTGATCATCTAATAATTACAGATACCTAGGCTATATATAACATTTATTTTATATTTGGCCTGCTATGAAATCATGTATTGAACAATTTAAGCACAGCTCAGCTTTAAGAAACTCAAATAGCCTAGATGCATGCTTAGCATTTTGTGATCATTAAGGCTACTTTCACAAACTCTTAGTCAGCTGTCCTCTGAGTTACCAATATCTAGGCGATAGTTGTAACATTTATTTTGTATTTGTCCCGTTATGAAATCATTTGGAACAATTTAAACACATTGTAAAACTTCAAGCCCAAATTTGGAGACATCCATGCATGTCGAAATTTACTGCAAATTCAAAACTGGATTACTCTGAAACGGCTAACTGTACAGGGGACTGCTTTACACCTTTGTGTTCGGTAAGGTCTGCTGTTTATTCTGATATATGGTTTGTCGTGTTAAAAGAAGGGTTCGTGAAGTATTCCACCGAGATGAATGGGTAGGGAGATCATGGACCCAAAACCTTCGGTAGAATGTATCATTAAATTGAATTATATTATGTACTTTTCTCGCGAACCGTTCAACACAGCAATTATCGGCTAACATCGTTTAAAAGCTGAGAAAAAGCTCTTTCATGTGATACTTGTGATGTCTGTCTGATGATGAGTAGGCTACTTCGCGAGTAGTTCAACTGAGAAGAATGGGTGAATTTGGACGCACTTTCTTTCTTCGCACTTTCTCCACTGCGTAAAAGACTAAATTAGTCTTAGTAAATTAGTCTGTGAATGCTAAGATTATTTTGACAGGCCACAGGCTAAATAAAAATCGCTATTAGTAGGACGCAAAGCAGAATATTGAAAGAAGGGGGCACCAAGGCCACCGTGGCCTGTAAACCTCTGATTTTCAAAGGGGCATCACGGCCAACGCAAGGGGTCGTGGCCGCCGTGAAATTACCCTGGATGGGATTCAAAATAGGCTAGCCTACTAAGTCAGGCCCCTCTTCTGTCTGACTCACCTCAAGTTACCCTATGCATTATAGGCTGGTTTCTGACAGAAATTACGTTTTGTGTTAACATGTAGAAACACAGCCTTTATTTGGTGAATGGAGGTGGAAATTCCTTTCTTTGGTTATTGCCCGCGATTCACATTAACTGTAGGCTACAGTATAACCGCCATTGTAAAAGTTTTTTCAACTTTTGTGCCGTCGCCACATTTGACAAAAGTTTTTTCAACTTTTGTGCAGTCGCCACATTTGATTCACAAATGAATGGGGTTTCCTTAGACAGTGCTACACCTTTCCAACAAGTTTTGTGAGAATTATACCGGTATCTTTTGGGATATTGCTGACAGCCCGCACTGCAGCAGGGTGCAGGACGCTTTTGATAGCGCACGCCTCAAACGATAAACGCAAAACCTCCAGGACAAACCACTCACAGTGTAGGCTACTCTCTCTGAAACCATCAACAGGTCACTAATGTGTGCGTTATTTACGTTTGAGTGCATTTCAAATGGCGGGACTTGTTGGTTTCCTGTATAGCCTATTAAGGTTTTGCACCTATGTCATAATGTCATGTGACCGTTTGTTTACAACTAGAGTGGTAGGCAAGAATGGTAGGCAAGGCACTGCAGAGAGTGGTAGGCAAGCCTACAACAGTCGGGTTGCATAGGCTACACATAGTTACAAATAGCTTCGAAATTGAAATGTTAATATCAAATATTGACCGGGATGCCGACCACTTGTGTAGGCCCTAACAGTTGGTTTTACAATAAGAAGCAAAAAGGCGACGAACGACCGTTTAGCCTACCTATCCTCGTGGTTGTGGAGGATGATCGTTAGCAGCTGTGAAGTCTTTTATTCTCAAGATAGCCTAATGGTGTAGCCTACTGTCTGTCCTCTGACGTAGGCTAAAATACAACTATCTACAGTCATCCTAAAATGAATTGCCAGAGATAAGCTATGAAGGGAAAAAGTGCAGCATTTTAAACATGGCAAGATTATTTTTACCGGAACAGTTTGTTCTAATTTGTCTCGTGAAATTCGTGCTTGTGGACATCAATCACCTATCTTCTGTCCTTCTATTTCAAGTTATCATGAGTGTCATTTGATTATATAATCACAACAAATGCTAATAAATGAAAACAGAATAGGCTTATGTGCTATAGGCTAACGTTACAGGTCACTTAGGCTAACTCCCGTATGTCAAAATAAACTGATTTGATCCTAATTGTTTAGCGATCACACACAACAACTTAACACAGCAACCCCAAACACCACTGTTGAACCTAGGCTACTGCTTCAGTCATGTAAGAAATAAGCAGTTTATGAATTATCTTTACCCGTTTAATCAAGTCCACATGACCAAAATAACAACATATTTAAAGGCTGAGCTAGC
The DNA here is from genome assembly GCF_018492685.1 of Alosa sapidissima. NCBI lineage: Eukaryota > Metazoa > Chordata > Actinopteri > Clupeiformes > Clupeidae > Alosa > Alosa sapidissima. The sequence continues at coordinate 27,440,228 of NC_055967.1, forward strand.
ATAGCAGCCTAATATAGGCGATGCTGCAATGGATAACTAATAAAAAGTTTCATACAATTAATGAACTTTATCACTCACATTCTGAGTTTTTCTGGGTGGTTATATATCCATGCAGATCGTCTTCGAATAAGCCATCGCTGTTATATGATATAATATGTTACAGGATTCATGACTAACACCATTAATGTTACATGATGCTGACTGACGCTGGCTACCGTTTTAACGTCTGCTGAGTCTACTGCCTACCAAAACCTGTCGCTGTTCAGTTGAAGTTAAATTATCAAATATTGTTTGATTTTGTGTCAGCTTTCAGAAGGAAGACATGTTCCTTTCTGGTCAAATTTCACAGCTTCTAAGAAAGTCTATCGTCTTTGAGTAAACCGAGTTTTGAACAGAGGAAAAAAGTTAGGCTACTATTAGGCTACATGCAGGTTCTCCCATAACGTTATCGATACAGATCAATGCACCAAATCAGGGCGATTTTAGCGAAACAACGTTCCTGTGACAGGCTATCAAATATTGAACAATGGGATACGTTTCATCATCACCTTTATTGATGCCTGAAATGTTGACATTGCTGAAATACAGAGATGTAGCCTACTGAGAGGCAGCTGCAGACAACGATGTTCAATGGGTTCAACTTGTCCCTTGCCTACCAGCTGGATGTAAACTAAGCTATTGAACCTAGAATACGTCACATGAAAAACGTTAATAGCGTTTTTTTCTTTATTTATCTATGTCCGAATATTGGGGGGGACATTTTGGTCACGTCTGAATAAGTCTATGGTGACTACGGCCCTGCTACCTTGTCTTTTATTACTTTTTTTACTACTTTTGCCTTTGTTTTTGCTTACTAATTATTCTTTATTTTTAAATGATTTTACCTTGTGTTTTATGTTTTCTTTTTATTATGATCTTTACCTTTTAACTATTCTTTGACTATATTGCCCTTCTATGCTTTTATTTGTTATTATTGTTTGGTTTTGTTTATGTAAAGCACATTGAATGACCTCTGTGTATGAAATGCGCTATATAAATAAACTTGACTTGACTTAGTGACTGTACACTCATTGGCCTGTAGATGGTGGTGCACACATATACACACGCACACACAGGCACGCACATACTATCAGTATCGGCAATTAGAACGGCCGATACATAATTACAAATTCAGTAGGATTAAAGGAAAACCAAATATTCATCATCATTTGGCTGCATTTCCAGTATTGGCGTTACGTAGTCGTTTGTCCACCAGATGGCGCATTGTTGCAGTGAGACGTAATTTTGTTGGAAGTTAATCTAAAGTGGGTTGGAAAGACAATAGACACTTCCTATAAGGACAAGACTGTAGTTTACCGCAGAGAACGTCTAATAAGGGTAGGATGATTTCTGCATGACATGTAATTCCCATTTTTTCTTGAAGCCGAAATAAATCTGAGAATGTTTATCGGACATGCTTGGTTTTTACTGCAGGTAGGCTACGTTAATCTTAAGGACGTAGGTAAAATAATGTTACCGTTAGCATTGGTTAAGTGATGGAGGCCAATTTGATTATTGATGTATTTGTAGAAAACCATAAATGCGGTTATAGGCTACCAAGCAAATTGATAACAGCACTAATTGTATCTTTCGACTGTCATCTCATTTGCTTATGACCATAACCTAGGCTACTAACAGGAGCTAGGTGAGTTAGCCACAACACGTTCGCTACGTGATGGTTTTCTAATGGAAAATATATAGGCTACCTGAAAGATAACCTGTCTATGATGCATCCTAAACACCGGGCGTTTAGGATGCATCAAGTCTATGCCGGCGATTTCTTTTTCGATTTCTTAAAAGATTGAGCTTGGTCTGGCAAAAGCCAGACTAACCATGGACCTCATAGTTGCAAAATGCGAGGGAACATGAATCAGGCTATTATTTGCACGAACAATAACGGACAGCAGCTCTTCAACTTGGCCCGTTAAAATGTGTATGAACAGTCTATTTCATAAAGGCCCTTTTGGACATGTCAGTTATTTGCACCACTGGGTAAAACTGCATTTTGTTTTAGACTACTGGTATTTAATTTGTGCATTGACAATAAAGCTGAATATCATATGAACTAGATGACTAAACTCTTGCATCTGTAGAAGAAGAAACATTCACAAAAATCCATGACATGACCTCTCTTCTTGATAGCTGTTGAAAACTGCATGGAACTGACAGGGATTGTTTTGTTTAATAATAATAATAAATAAATAAATAAATTATGCTGCTACCTTCTGCTTTTCCCAAATACAATGTAGCCTACAGGTGTACCTTTCATCAGTCCAGTTGCAATGGATGGACTGTGATGAACTGCCCTACTTGTGATTGTTTAGAGATTTTAAAGGTTTTATAAAAGTGCTACAAATTATTTTGGCAAGTGCTACAAATCTATTCATCTTTGCAGCGCCAGTAGGCTACTTTCTGTGCGGCCCGCAAACACACATTCCAAACAAGCATACACAAAAGTTTTGAAAAGAATTGCCCTTATTGCATATCCACTGGTGAATCATAACAAATCAGTAATCCGCCGGGGTCATCAAATAAACATAGTTACTGAGTTAATTCTAACAACAGGACGGGCAATCATTTTGGTAGGTATTCTGGAGTCTTGACCTGGAGCTTTTACCCAATTTCTCTATCCAATGTCCCCAATTTCCCAGCACCACTCCAGACTTGAACCCATCATCCCACTCCTCTTTGCTCTATGTCTCAAAAGCTAACGCATACTTGCTAAAGTCACAGCAGTTTCTAGGAAAATAGAATATTCTTTTTCTGAATTTTGGAAGCCATTCTTATAAAATCCCTACAACAAAGCTAGCATAGATCAGTTTCCCCTGAATTAGAGGGTTTTTTTTATGCTCAATGCAATCAGTGAGGTGAGCGGGTGAAAACATTTCCCTGGTCTGCTTTTGTCATCTGTGCTATGGGTAATTGAAACCAAAGATTCTAGAACAGAGCTCTGTTCTAGAATCTTTGATTGAAACAAAAAGAAATCCAAAGGATTCTAAACATATGATGGGTTACGTGAGCATACAAATGGCTGAATTGTATTGATTTTTCCTCTTGTCTTCCTCTTCCTTTCATCATGTAGAAAAGCACAATATTGATTTTCATTGAGGTGAGAAAGAAGGTAATGATGTTCAGAATATGTGAAAATACAGGATGTTTTCTGGAGGCAGAGGTGTGTGTGCGTGTGTGATGTGTGTGTGTGTGTGTGTTTGCACCCTCCCATTGCAAACATGTATGCCAAGGTGTTTCCTGCATACATGTGTGTGTGTGTGTGTGTGTGTTAGGGCTGTCACTTTACATTCGAAAATCGATTGCACAATCGATTGGACCAACCAACACAAGTTTTGAAAACTAAAATAGGGAATCGATTTTAACCAAATATGTACACTATTAATTTTAAACGAATTAAACAAATGAAAAAGACAGATGTAACAAAACTCAGGAACAAGCAGAAAAATAACAAAGAATTCCGAAGTGCAGTAAGCATTGCGAAAGCTAAAAAGAAAATTCCCACCAATTTTACGCACCGGAAACAGCTTTTTCAATCGGCTGCTGTGCTGCTGGTGTTTTGCCAAACAATTGAGGACAACGCGATCAACCTGTGCGACATGAGAGATATGAGTGATAGGCCCTAACAACTTGAGGAGTTCGATATGGAAGCACTTCGGGGTTTGGGTATATCAAACTATGGAGAAGGACAAAGCGGTATGCAAACTGTGCAGTCGTGAGTTCTACGTATATTGTTTGACATTTCTAATTGTAAACGCAGCCACGTTGAAGCCTGCAGTAATGTTTTTCACATGTTGTGGCAGTCCACTCTGCTTATTGTTTTTCGAGAATGTTGCACTCCTGTTTGTCATTGTGCACGAAACTTCACGCCATTGTGCGTCTTCAAGCGCTCCCTTTACGTTCGTCCTAATGCCTGTTAGTTGTTTGTGGATTGTTCTATATTTGGCGTTGAAAATTGAAACGTCTTTAGACATGAAAAATCGATTTTACAATCGATTCAATGAACAATTATGTCTCAAGAATCGAACAGGATTTTATTCACAAAAGTGACAGCCCTAGTGTGTGTGTGTGTGTATGTGCTTCACCACCGTCCAAATCCACGTCCGGGCACGATGTCCACTCGGTGGATGTGCTGTGACCGTGCTCTATGTGATAATGCACTGCGTGCTTGTTAAAAGTGGGATTTCCTCCACGGCCCATGACTCAGGCCCAGCCAGGCCCGCGGGCCGAGTGCCAAACCTGCCGCAGCCACGGACTGCTTCCAGCAGGAGGGAGGGAGGGAGATTACAATCGTAACAGAGGTAATGGCTTTGGAGCCGGGCCTGCAGCCTACACAGTGCTTCGAGTGGTCACTCATGCTGAAGGTCGGAGCTCATATGACCCTGCCAGTAAGCCCTTGAAATAAATAAAACACCAGTGCGGAAGCTCAGGCAACGACCATCTTTATTAGTGCTTTTCCTTTTCGAGGTTGCCGTGTCGACGTGGTGCATAGCTGGAGGGGTCAGCCCATGCACGGTGCGGAATGCTCCTTCTCACGTAGTTGACACCAACAGAGGACAATCATTTATGGAAGAAAAAAATCACTTGAAGATATTGATTGATGGCAGTAGTTATTGTACAACCAAAAGGGAGATCATACGGTCGAGCACTGCTTTTTTATTTATTATGCACTTCTTTTTCTCATAGTCTGAAGGAATTGATCTAACCTAAAGCAAGGCTGCATCTAACCTTGAGCTGCTTGAACACCCTTAATGCATACAGTACATTGAAAGATTTTCTCATACCTTATTACCACTGGAATGTGATGGATCTTTATAGGATTGATACACACCGTACGCAATATAATCTGAACTGTTCAAACCATTGGCTGTCTTTCCTTTCAGTATTGTTTTTCTACGTATACAGACACAATAGAAAGAAAGTCTCATGGAAAGTATTGTCTCTCCTTCTCTCTATCTATCTATCTATCCATCTATCTATCTATCTGGACTTACAGTATCTGCTATTTTTTTCCTTAAACACCACCCACCCCCACTCCTCTCTTGTTCTTCCCTGCTTCTCTGTTGTCTGTCTGAAATCATATTTTCCGGGCAGATGGCTCTAGGCAGGACGAGCACGCCCAGTTGGCGCGAGATGAAGGGGCGGCCCGCAGGCCCACACAAGGGCTCATGTGTCCTGTGTCTGTGCCGAGGAGAGGAGGGGGGCAGCGGCCGACAACCTTCGACCCCTTCCCAGCTCTGCAGCTGGGCTGCGTCGTGGTCCCCGTGGGGAGCCGGAGAGAGATGCATGCTGGGACGGCGGACACCAGGATGTGCCGCAGACTTTATTAGAGTCCGGCCATTCCGGAGGGGCCGGATTCGCAGACCCCTCGTCTGTTTTGGAATGACTTCACGGCAGAGTCGGGGGAAAGAATAGAGCATGGTTCAGCGGGCTCCTCTCCTCAGCTCCGCTACGGGTCTGCGCACTTTCCCAGATGCTCGGCCCTTAATGGATTAAATGGTGAAGAGGACCAAGAGGAAGAAAAACACACACTGCTCTGAACAGGGTGTCCAGTACAGAAAACGCATACTAAAAGATCAGGAGTTTTGCTCGACACACACACACACACACACACACACACACACACACAGGTGCACAGACACACACACACACACATACATTACACACTCTCTGTTCAGCAACTATGGTCTGACACCAATTTCTTTTTTTCCCCACTGCAGCCTCATAGAAGAAAGGCACATGCTGCATACTGCTTGCACTCACATTAATAATACCGTGATGATGCAGTGACGCTGAGCATTCATTTTCATTATGGCCTGTAGTCTTGGTCATTATGGCCCATGCCGTTCTGCTAATGACCCAAAAGCAGCTGGGTGAGTCCGGCACTGACCATGTCCTGATCCACAGCGGAGTCGACGACTACTATGCTCACAATCAGTGCTATGAGTGTTATTACTGAAATGAATCAAAACAAGCCTTTAAGTCTGGGGCTAGGCACCAGAGACCCCCTGGACGGAGCAGATGCCTCAAACAAATTTGGCGATGTCACAACAGTGGTTAGCTTTAATTCATTGCATGCTGATTGCTACTATCGTTCTTATTGTGATTTGCATCTTGAAGCAATTTAGTACAGTGGCCAATTATGTCCGTCGTGGTTTTAAGTGAAAGACCAAAAACAAAAAAAAGAGAGACAGAAAAAAATGCTGTTCATTTGTCAGCGTAATCGTTCCAACCATGGCGACGTTCCCGAACATATTCCCACCATGGCGACGTTCCCGAACATATTCCCACCGCTGCTATTTTCAGTTCAGATGGAGAGATGCTGCAAATCTGGTCTGTCCTAGACAGAGCCCCTCCCTCTGCCTGACAGCGGCGTAGCGGCATCCTTCTCCTGGGAAAAGTGTTTTTCGGCTGCCCCGCATGTTCTTGATTACAGTCATCATCGACTCATCCACCATATTCAGATGGACAATGGTCTGATGGTCATGGTTAGCGACGTGTGATTGCCCATGGGGGAGACGGAGAGGGGGGTGGGTGGCCACAGTCAGTCCCGCAAGTCTAAAGTGTGTCTTGTGACTCATCACTAACAAGAAAAGGATGAAAACAAGGTAAGATGGAGATAAAGAGGAGAAAGAGCGAGAGAAAGATAGAAAGAGAGAGGGAAAAGAGCCAAATGCCCCTATGTGAAGATCTGGGACACTAATAGAATTGTGACAGATGGTTTCCACAGAAACTCCCTGGAAAATATAAAGAAGTGCCTAAAGCAATGCATGCACATGCACACACACACAATATGCCTCCTTATTTCAAAGGACAATTTTACCTCAAGATATGACCTTGAATATGAATGAGCATTACACTGTGGTTTGTTTCCACACGGTACACTAAAGGAATGATGGTGCATAGAGGAGACGTGTCTGGTCTTTAAGGTCCTGCAGAAATATGTGACTGTGATCAGAAAAGACAGTAGGCTACACAGTGAAAACAGTAGCCTGGACTGTGGTAAGGGATATTCACGGTTCTCTAGTGCCACCTAGAGGCATGTCTGGATATTCACAGTTCTCTAGTGCCACCTAGAGACTGTGCGATCACTCGTGTATTTAGGTAGACACTGCTGTAACTATGTTTTACTAGTAGATACCCCCATCTTGTGGCAATGAAAATTCACAACCTAACAACTCATCTACAACCAGAAGTTGAAAAGAAAATGACATAACAGCCTACATAACTGCATATAGGTATATGTAGGTAGTAGGTCTATGTGTGTTTGGAAGTCTGATGCATTTTGAGTGGGCTTTTTTTTCAGCTGACAATGCAGTACATTTTCAAACTGGCCGTACTGGACTGTAGGTTATTGTGGGCATGTGGTGTGGCAGGCAGAGATTCACACAGTGCAGTTAGCAGACCCTAGGGGACCCTAGGAAGTCAACAAGTCCTCGCTAGTATGCTCAGTCCTTTAGTACATGAGTTCACTCACTCTTGTGTGCTAACATAATCTAATTTCATTGGAATGCAGATGACTCGAATCAGTCATCATCATATCAGCATACAGTCTAAACAATCATTTGAAATGTACTCCACATCCCATTTATGAATAACAGAAGACAAAATGGCAGCTCATCTGCATTCCTTACTCCATCTTATTAAAGATAATGAGACTCTGATTAACTTCTCATTAAACCTCCATTGCTAGTCATTAGCATTGTGATCAATAGTAAAATATTCACATTTTAGGAGATGGTGTGATGGTTCAATGCAATCCAAATATGAAACTCCATATGTCCCTTGACTGCCTCATTCGTTGAACATCCCAATCGCATAAGGAGTCACGAGGCCCCAGTTAGACTCTAAATTACTCAGTGAGAAACTCACTACATATTTTCCATCATTTTTCCACAAATAAATGTTCTGCCGCACATACAGTATATTGTTTCTGTCCTGCTCATACAGGGGTCTGGACCTGGTCGGGCGCCAGATTACGGCCGGATCTGTTACACATTTCACAGCTGGACGGGATTAGTGAAGACCTGATTCTAGAAGGGACCCACACCAGGACTAGGGTCAGGCTCATTCCACAATCATCTATCTGCAAAGGCTTTGACCACAGTGCAAGCAACTTCATCAAAAAGACATGTTATAGTAATGCAATAGGCCCCGATTCTGAAAAGACTATCCATAGAAAACAAAGTCACTATTATATTTTACCATGTCATTTTTTCCCAGCTGGTAACTGCTTCCAACACACTGTAAGAATGTTTTTATTTTATAAAAACTTTTGTTGCAAAAAATGTCAGCTGATTACTACAGGAATTCTACTTTTGAGTTTCACAGAAGACTGAGTCTGAAACACAAAGACTGCAGTGTTTTATATAAAGCACATCAGTGTGTTGCTGTTGATTTGAAAGAGTACGTCAAATGGTGCATGGTTTGGTTGCAATAATTACAATTTTAGAAAAGATTGTTGAGTTTTGATTGCAGTGTTTCATTTTGGGATAGATGTGAGTTGTTTACTCAAGTGCTGTGATTGATTGATTGGTGAAGTTTTCTTCATGCAGCAGCACATGGATCTGATCTTTTCTTATGCAATACAAAACCTATTTGTTGAACAAAAAAAAAAAGCTTTCAGCCCTGCAGGCTGAATTTCAGGTGCTGCCCTCTGCCCCCCTTGCTGTGTTTTTCACGAGTCCTCTGGTAGCCTGGTTAGCACACAGACCTTCTCTATTGGAATTGAGAGTGGGTCTGAACAAGGTTAATTGACTTACGACTTCCAGCAGGGGCATAACTAGCAGTGAAATTAAACTTAAATTGGTGCGTTAAACTCTTACCAAATTGTTTCAGAAGTGCAGCAATCTTGTAAACGAAGGTTAAAATGCAGTTGTTTACGCCGTACCAAAGAAATACACGTCCATGCCGGATTGTATTTGTGTGCACGTGCTTTAGGGAAATAGAAAATGGGCTTCAATGGCTTCGTACCCAGACGGACCTGCAGAGCAAATCCCAAATTTGCCAAAGGGACGTATGGGTATTCACAGACTATGTGACTGGTCAATTATTTAAATAAAATGTTAAAAGATAAGTAGATCTCTTTCTCTTTTTAATCTTAAAAAAGGACTAATAGTTAAAGGAAATAGCTATGTGTATGTAATATAAGCCCCTATCTTGCCGATCTAAAACATGGTCACTGGTGAATAGCTGAAATAAATGTAGAGGTTTGTCCAGTCCACATTGGGGGTGGTTTTGTTATCAAACGTTGGGCGCCTGGTGCAAATAGGCGGTTCTTATGTTTCTTAATCAGTCATGGGTGTGTTTTGGGCGTAACATCCTTTAAACCAATGAGAGTGACATCTGTGAATAAAAAAAAACGAAGGACATTTATCCTGCAGAGGAGTTGCTGCTTACATCTCGTGACTCGTTCAGCTGTGCTTCATATGCGCCTTCCCCTATAGACCAGAGTTTTCTTGGTCAGTGGCGTAATGCTTTTTAGATTGGTGTAAGATAGCGATTTTTAGATCACACGCCAGACCACACCTTATGTTGTTAATTGCCACACCCCTGGGCGCATCGTAATAAAAGAGAAGCGCACGGCAAAAAGTTTGAGTGTAAGATAGGAATAAACTTTGCGTCGTGATAAGAATACGGAATGCGCTGCGTTTTTTTGATCGTCAAATTAGAGCCCCTAATGTCACATCAGACAGCATGGTAACAGTTTGATGCGGTTGTTTCAAAGCTGTCCAAAAGATGGAGCTAAACACTGGTTTACTGCACACAGATGTAACTTTTTGATGCTTCAAAAACAGGATTTTACTGGATCACACAGAATTGCCATGTGAAACCAAAACATTACTTTATTGTCTCAATATAAACCAATTTGATCATTTAAAGTGAATTAAGCAAGTCTAGATGACTTCACATCCGTTGATATTAGTTTGTTTTATTTACAAACAAATGTACATTTGCGGGTGCAAATTCAGTTGTAAGTAGAGCGTCATAGATACCTTTGCCATGCATATGGGTCCAACCTCTACAAGCGAATGTGACTGAATTACAAACCTACATGTACAGACTTTGTACAGACAGGGGTAACACACAAGGACACCTCTTCCTGTCATTTGCACGTCCAGTTCAGTTCCGACTCAAGCCTCGTCTGCTCCAGTGCCCACTGCCTAGACCTCTCCAGTGCCCGGTCCACTCTAGTGCCCACTGCCTAGTGCCCAGTCCACTCTAGTGCCCACTATAGACCTCTCCAGTGCCCGGTCCACACTAGTGCCCACTGCCTAGACCACTTCAGTGCCCGGTCCACTCTAGTGCCCACTGCCTAGACCTCTCCAGTGCCCGGTCCACTCTAGTGCCCACTATAGACCTCTCCAGTGCCCGGTCCACTCTAGTGCCCACTGCCTAGTGCCCGGTCCACTCTAGTGCCCACTATAGACCTCTCCAGTGCCTGGTCCACTCTAGTGCCCACTATAGACCTCTCCAGTGCCCAGTCCACTCTAGTGCCCACTATAGACCTCTCCAGTGCCAGGTCCACTCTAGTGCCCACTATAGACCTCTCCAGTGCCAGGTCCACTCTAGTGCCCACTGCCTAGTGCCTAGTGCCCGGTCCATTCTAGTGCCCACTGCCTAGTGCCCGGTCCACTCTAGTGCCCACTATAGACCTCTCCAGTGCCTGGTCCACTCTAGTGCCCACTATAGACCTCTCCAGTGCCCAGTCCACTCTAGTGCCCACTATAGACCTCTCCAGTGCCAGGTCCACTCTAGTGCCCACTGCCTAGTGCCTAGTGCCCGGTCCATTCTAGTGCCCACTGCCTAGTGCCCGGTCCACTCTAGTGCCCACTATAGACCTCTCCAGTGCCTGGTCCACTCTAGTGCCCACTATAGACCTCTCCAGTGCCAGGTCCACTCTAGTGCCCACTATAGACCTCTCCAGTGCCCGGTCCACTCTAGTGCCCACTGCCTAGACCTCTCCAGTGCCCGGTCCACTCTAGTGCCCACTATAGACCTCTCCAGTGCCCGGTCCACTCTAGTGCCCACTGCCTAGTGCCCGGTCCACTCTAGTGCCCACTATAGACCTCTCCAGTGCCTGGTCCACTCTAGTGCCCACTATAGACCTCTCCAGTGCCCAGTCCACTCTAGTGCCCACTATAGACCTCTCCAGTGTCAGGTCCACTCTAGTGCCCACTATAGACCTCTCCAGTGCCAGGTCCACTCTAGTGCCCACTGCCTAGTGCCTAGTGCCCGGTCCATTCTAGTGCCCACTGCCTAGTGCCCGGTCCACTCTAGTGCCCACTATAGACCTCTCCAGTGCCTGGTCCACTCTAGTGCCCACTATAGACCTCTCCAGTGCCCAGTCCACTCTAGTGCCCACTATAGACCTCTCCAGTGCCAGGTCCACTCTAGTGCCCACTATAGACCTCTCCAGTGCCAGGTCCACTCTAGTGCCCACTGCCTAGTGCCTAGTGCCCGGTCCATTCTAGTGCCCACTGCCTAGTGCCCGGTCCACTCTAGTGCCCACTATAGACCTCTCCAGTGCCAGGTCCACTCTAGTGCCCACTATAGACCTCTCCAGTGCCCGGTCCACTCTAGTGCCCACTGCCTAGACCTCTCCAGTGCCCGGTCCACTCTAGTGCCCACTATAGACCTCTCCAGTGCCCGGTCCACTCTAGTGCCCACTGCCTAGTGCCCGGTCCACTCTAGTGCCCACTATAGACCTCTCCAGTGCCTGGTCCACTCTAGTGCCCACTATAGACCTCTCCAGTGTCAGGTCCACTCTAGTGCCCACTATAGACCTCTCCAGTGCCAGGTCCACTCTAGTGCCCACTGCCTAGTGCCTAGTGCCCGGTCCATTCTAGTGCCCACTGCCTAGTGCCCGGTCCACTCTAGTGCCCACTATAGACCTCTCCAGTGCCTGGTCCACTCTAGTGCCCACTATAGACCTCTCCAGTGCCCAGTCCACTCTAGTGCCCACTATAGACCTCTCCAGTGCCAGGTCCACTCTAGTGCCCACTGCCTAGTGCCTAGTGCCCGGTCCATTCTAGTGCCCACTGCCTAGTGCCCGGTCCACTCTAGTGCCCACTATAGACCTCTCCAGTGCCTGGTCCACTCTAGTGCCCACTATAGACCTCTCCAGTGCCCAGTCCACTCTAGTGCCCACTATAGACCTCTCCAGTGCCAGGTCCACTCTAGTGCCCACTGCCTAGTGCCTAGTGCCCGGTCCATTCTAGTGCCCACTGCCTAGTGCCCGGTCCACTCTAGTGCCCACTATAGACCTCTCCAGTGCCTGGTCCACTCTAGTGCCCACTATAGACCTCTCCAGTGCCCAGTCCACTCTAGTGCCCACTATAGACCTCTCCAGTGCCTGGTCCACTCTAGTGCCCACTATAGACCTCTCCAGTGCCCGGTCCACTCTATGAAAAGTACATGACCATTAACCACATACCTGCATTGTCTTTAGCAAGGAATGGAAGGGGCATGCAGAGATATTGAGGTGGGGTCAGTTCAATGGTGATATTTTCCCCGTTGCCTAGCCTGAGAGGACGAGGACTTGTGGCCAGATCTAAACAGAAGGCAGGATCCATATCCCCCCCCCCACACACACACACACCTCCACCACACACACACACACACACACACACACAAGATAGCAATCAATAGCAATTTCTCCAGTAATTGTTTTTTTCTTTTTACTTTTGTTTTGTTCTTTTGTTACATTTTTATAGAGTACATTCACTTACAATAGTGCATTGGAAATTGTGATTCTATTTAGTTCTGTAAGAATGTTTTTATTTTATAAAAACTTTTGTTGCAAAAAATGTCAGCTGATTACTACAGGAATTCTACTTTTGAGTTTCACAGAAGACTGAGTCTGAAACACAAAGACTGCAGTGTTTTATATAAAGCACATCAGTGTGTTGCTGTTGATTTGAAAGAGTATGTCAAATGGTTCATGGTTTTGTTGCAATAATTACATTTTTAGAAAGGATTCTTGAGTTTTGATTGCAGTGTTTCATTTTGGGATAGATGTGAGTTGTTTACTCAAGTGCTGTGATTGAGTGAGTTGTTCAAGTGCTATGAATTGTTTGGCTGTATGTAGAGTTTTGACACAATGAGTCTAATTCTGCAAAAACTGTGTAAGCAATAGGCAAAAACTGTAATAAGTCCATTAGAAGGCACAATATTGGACAGATTTTGTACATATGATGTAAAAGTTTTAGGTTGCAAAATGCATTGTTCTACAAAAAAGTGAATTTGTTATCTGCATTTCAGTTTTTCACAATTGCTAAAACACTAAACTCCTTTTGGCAAAACCATAAACAGTTTTCACCTGGTAAAACACAATTTGCAGATCTCATTGATTCTTTTTGCAAAACTCTAAACACATTCTCATGGAATAAAACACATTTTGCACTTTGATGCACTTGGAATGCCTATTGCACAAGTGGCTAAAAAAGTAAACACAAAGAAAGCACAGATGTCATACGTTAAACACGACTCAAAATTGATACCACTTGTTTCAAATGATGTGACACAACCAATATAAGCTAGTAGGTAAGTAGAGTGCAAGTACAGTAGGTTGCTGAATAGTGCAGGTTCATATCAACATTGGACAGAAACAGTGAGGCATTTAGAGTACATTGTAGGCTGTCGACTGTAATGTACTGATCATTTAATGTACTGAAATGTCTTTATTTTCTTGCTTTTGTTTTATTCTTGTTTTACTTTTTTTAGATGCAAAATTCATTTACTCTATACATACACATACTGTAATGTAAACAATGAACATTTCTCCTGGATCTATATGCCTTGCCCTGGGCACTGTGTTTTCATTGTTTGAAGTAGTGTGTAATGACTGCTCAGTAGTGTTTTCATTTTGACTGCTTTGTAAATTGTGAATGATGACATTGTTTGTTATAGAGCACAAGAAAAATAGTTTTGAGGTGATTGTTAAGAATTTGCAAAAGTGCAGAACCACAGAAGGTTTTGTGAATGTAGTTTAAGAATGGGAGGTTGTGTTAAAATAATTGTGAAAAACTGTAAACAGATGACGATGAGAATGAACGATGACAGAAGTAATGTCCATGCTGACGAAGAACGAGCATCCAGAGAGCGAGTCCCCTCGCTGCTGTGGTGATGTGCAGTGCAGGTGAGCCTAGGTGCTGATATGTGATGTGTGATGTGTGAGCCCCAGAACTGGGATAAGCAGCAGCTAAGAGCATCAGCAGTGCTCCTGCTCTGCTCCACCTGATGAGATCCAGATGCAGTGACAAAAAAGAAAGTACTGGCTAAGTAGGAGAGAGAGATAGAGCGAGAGAAGAGAGAGAGAGAGGGGGGGGGAAAGGAGTGAGCAAGAGAAACAATGACAGAAAGAGAAGTACCATAAGAAAAGAAAGCCACAAGAGAGGACATTTAGTGTGCTGTTGAGAGAAGACTGTGATTTTATGGTTTGCTGGGGCTGTTATTTTGACCGATGGTGTTTTTGGGGGATTTTAGTCAAGGCTACATCATTCTGGGGCTTTTGTTTTGATCTGTGGAGTACTAGACCGTCTCTCTCTTCATGACCACACTGGGTTGGGGCTTTTGCTCTTAGCTTTGGTGCCAATAGTGAACGAAAGTGGAGTGTATCTCTCTCTCTCATCTCTCTGACCGATGGTGCTGACTTCAGCATGGCACCCAGATGGTTCGTCATCCTCACTCTTCTCCAGTGTGCTTTATGTTTCTGTTTCAGTCACCGGCAGTACAGAGGTAAGATTCCATATCTGTTTGGATCTCTCTTGTACTGTGTAGCACTGTGGTATTGGTCCTGTGGATTTTGTCCATGATGTGTTGACCTGCAGTACACCACACTTCAAATTATAGTACCTAATGACTTACACATGAGTGTGTTTACAAATAGCAGTCAGGATGTGTCACGCTGTTTGCGTTAGGGAATATACTGTGTTTATTCACAAGGGTTACTTGGTATTAAGGTCAATTCAGAAAGGGTATTCTTCTGTTTCTCAAGAAGGTATTGTTATTTCTAGAGCTCAGGTATCAGAGACAGGCAATGTGTTTCACATATGCCTTTCTCTCTCTCTCTCTCCTTGTGTTGAGATTCCTCTCATTGGAAAATGGAAAGATGGTGCCAGCTCATTCTAAATGTACAATTCATTTTAAAAAAATTGTTAAAAATAATTAAAAGTCCCTTTTAGGCAGTGAGATATATTCCACTCCCTGTGTGAGACATCTGAATATGTGAAAATTGATATTTGTAATATGTAAAAATCTGTTTTGATTGTATTTGTGTTATTTATTTTTACTTTCACACTGTCTAATACTGAAAAGCTCTGATTTTGTCAATAGGTCTCTTTAAATCCCTACCAGTTGTATGTTGACTGTTGATATTGTTTTGGTGCTAGGCACACAGTGCATCATTGTGCTATTGTGATGCCCAGGGCGTAAGCTTCATGATGATGCTTAATTAATGTCACACACTATTTTTGGGCATAATCAGAGCCACACATTCTATTCTGAGCATAGCCTGTTTTGACATTTGTCCGTGTTTTGTCACTAGATTTAAAACATGTGTGAGTGACTGACTGCACACTGAGTTGTGTTTATTAGCACAGATGCTTCAGAGGCGAATTAGCCATCATACAAGCCAGCTAAAACCATTTGCAAAACAATCCCTAACGCCACACATCTGCACACATCATTGCCTGGTCTGATTCAGTTGTTGCACATCACCTAGTATAGGAGAATTTTAAGCTCATGTCTAGTGTGTGTGTGTGTGTGTGTGTGTGTGTGTGACAGTAATGGGACATAGTTTTTCTCTATTGTGTTGTGTGTCTTTGCAAGGCTTCATGCCGCACAGCTGCACTGAGTTCTTAATATTCTCTCATGTGACTATGTGATGACTGAACTCCATTTTTGAGTTGACAGCTACTGGCTGAAGCGTTCCCACATGCTTCTGATACAGAGCAAGGAAGAGATTTCAAGTATGCTGCAGGAAATAGGCAGACCCACAAGAATGAAAACACCATTTCATTCCACTGAGCAGCTAGCTCAGGGCCAGATCTGCTTCACAGTCAGTCGGCATGGTAGAAGATGATTAAGGCCACACAGGCATGTTAGCATAGCACAAAGACTGAGACTGTCTACTCTCCATATTCTGACAGATAATTTCTCAGGAATGTGGTGGATTCTGATTAACATTTAATGTTAGGACAGACTTGTAAATTGCATTGGTGGATTGTGCAGTAACGATTAAGCATTTGTGAAAAATATGTCAGACACACTTGCAATGAAGGTTGGTATGAATGATTTATACTTCCATCATATATCATTTATATTTCTACTAGTTGAGTTTCCCCACCAAAGTCCAGGAGTCCATAAAACTTTTACCTCTGAAGTATTCCTTAATGGCCTTCCATCACTGCTGTGACTCATTGTAAAAGGAGAAACTTTAAATCGGCCAATTGTATGGAAACACACACAGACAACAGTTTCCATGGTGATGGTTCGATCTCCAACCACTCAGAAATCCCTTACTATGGGGAAATACATCCAAAAGTAGAAGTAAAAAAATTATACAGGTGGGTTTCAAAAAAGTAAAATATCGTGGAAAAGTTAATTTCCCCCCCCTAATTTAGTTCAAAAAGTGGTTCTTTCATATATTCTTTAACATCATGACCCCAGAGTGTAGCACTGTAGCTGCCTGGCTTTTCTTTATTTGCTTTAAGAAGAAACTGCTGCTCAACCCTTCTCCCATTACCAACCTCCTAATTTTCAGTTCTGGGCTCCTGTAGATAATATCTCCTCATTGCTTGTGCTGTCCAATTTTAAAGTTTGATTTCAGGGAGTGATTGAGGGCAGTGCTGTTTCAAGAAGTGTCCTTCTAATCATGTCTTCCTGTTCCAATTAACAGGCCAAACGGAATACATGTTAACATCAGACTTGCAACCTGATGTCCAAACAGAGGCTTATTCTCAAATGTATGAAACGCAGGTCCATGCTTCAGATCTCCAAAACTGGTAGCATGCAGCATATGGGTTTGATATCAGGGGCTCTGAAGAGAGAGAATGTGTCTATATCTACATACAGTATATCTACAAATCTCTATGGTTGTTGGCCACATCAAAGAGGTCTATGAACTGAACGGACCCTCTGCTGTTCTGAAATAAGATGAGCTTTTGCATGATAGCTATAAAACATGTTGTCTCCACAGTAATATACTGCATCTGTCACAGCAGGCTACTGTACATCCATGTCTACAGATTACAAAATCTTCACTGAAAGTATCATTCTTCTTTGCTGTTTTTGTCAGTCTGGCTTATTGCCAAAATACACAGTGGATTAGAGCAGAATACTTTGATGGATGATGCCAAAAAAACATCGCTAATCATGTTGACATGTCAGTGTATTCTCTGTCTCTGCTGTCTGTCCTCTTTCCAGCTCTCTTTCCTGCTGTGCACAGAGCGAGGAGAGGGACCGCAGCAATGGTGAATCCTGTCTTTCAGAAGTCCATCAAAGATGTTGATCTATTCTATGAGGTAGGCTTGCATCCTGAGGAGAGTTTAAGCTTCAACTATTAGTTTTATAAATTGAATCAATATGTGTTTCAAGCTAAAAAATATGAATCCTTTCTCTATTATTAGTCTTATCTAATACATTGAAATACTGTACATTCCTTTGTGATATAACAATGATGAATAAATTATGCCATTTTTTAATGACAAAGAACATCCAAGAATGTGTTCCCCAGCTTTATATTATGTAAGTGATAGAGAGAGAGAGAGAGAGAGAGAGAGAGAGAGAGAGAGAGAGAGAGAGAGAGAGAGAGAGAGAGCATGCATTTGAATTCTCTCACTGATGAAAGATTGTGATGAACAGCTCCTGTTGTCTAGACATAGATCTGCATCTGACTTCTTCTTAGGCTGCGTCTCAAACAGCTTACTTGCACACTTCAAGTATTTAGTTTAAGTATATAGGCTAGTGCAGATAACACAAAAACTCAGTGCACTGAAAGTACCTGGATGACTCCCTAATAACAGTCAAAAAGTTCAGTGTGGAACAATAGACACTGCTCACACTAAATGGGCATCACTTTCGGTAAGTGTTCCTTTACCTCAGTGCACACTAGCGGTGTACTGGTGGAAGTATGCGGTTTGAGACACAGCTTTAGTCTTGTTCACTGAGAGTACCTTTCATGCCAAGTCTGTCTGCTCTCTCCTCCTCAAAAGATCTTAGACGCAGGGCTTGATTTTCCTGACGAGCATGTCTCTTTCCATATCCATGACGAGGAGCTGGCGTCCCTGCGACACACACACATCCTAGAGGTCATCTGTGAGGACTTCCTGCCAAAGAAGCTGACAGACATACGCCGCTTGACCTCTGCCCTCTCGCAGCATGCAGGCAGCGCCACTCTGAGGCGGGAGGACTTTGAGCGCACTCTCCTGACGATGGTGTACTCTGCCCAACATGTGGCACAAGCCTCCAGCCACCACCAGAGGGAGCTCTGGGCCGAGTCCTTTGTAGAGCTCTTCAGGGCTATTAAAAGAGACCTTGCCGCTAAATGACTACAGACTTGTCGCTTGTAGAGGTCTTCAGGGCCATTAAAAGACACCTTGCAGCTACAGGTACACAACCTGTGTTTAATGCCAGGTCACTTGAATGGGGCACTGGACCCTCTTGAGTGACAAACATTCATAGAATGTGCATATATTTGGCCATATGTTTTTTCTTTTTTTGTGACGGACAAATGCATTTTTATGTGTATGTGTGTATGACATAGTAATTCCTAATATTTTTTTTTTTCAATTTTAATAAACAACATGTTTATCATAAAGAATTGTACAGCCAGTGCACACAGAATCAGCTTTCAAAAGTCTATAAAAGACCATTCAAAGCTCTATAAAAGACAATACATACATGTTTATATAACTCTGTTTAATACTTTACATTTCATTGCATTAGTGACATATCCTGAATCTTGCTTCAGAAAATTATTTCCAAGGTGCCTGATAGGTTATGATAAAACTCTGGCTATTTTAAAGCACCAAAACCAAATGATTTGTACAGCGTAGTAGTAACTTTAAATACAAAAGGTATGGTGTATATTTTTATGCTGAGGAAAGACAAAAAGTAAAGTGAATGATTTTACATACCCAAAATACTTAAAAACAACATTCTTTAATGCCAGGACACAAACTTGGCAACTGTCCATGAAGGATAAAAATAAAAACTGTAAAAGCAGTGCAAAATATGCTGTCGATACTAAGCTAAACACATTGAACACTTTGGACCAGGGATCTTTTCAAGCAGAATTAAACTTCCCAGTCAGCTGCCTGAGTTGCAATAGCAACCCACACCACAGGGGGGAGCCATAGCCATTATAGGCCCACTGAAGCAACGATATCTGTGGAGGTCTCCTTGAGGACGTGCAGCGAGCCCGAACTCTCGGGAGTGCCATCAGATGGGCTGCGGCTCGGTTGGTATGGGCAGAAAGGAATGTAACGTACCCGCGGTACGGAGGATAGGCGGGCACTGAGGTTAAAGGGCAGGTTGTACACCTCGTCACTCTCGATGGTGACGTTCGAATCCTCCTCGTGAGTTTTGTTCCATGCGATGATGCCCCGCTCACGTTTGGTCCCTGAGTGGTACAGGCAGGAAGGGAGGGACAGCGTGGGGTGGGGTGGGGTGTGGTGTGAGTATAAGGGATGAAAAGGTATAATGTTGTTTTAAAGGATTCTAAGGAATCCCATAATCCAACGAAATAGTTATTCAGCTACAAAATGGCATCAAGACACACACGGTACAGAGAAGGTCATTGCGGTACATTGCAGATCATGCTTATTGGATAGGTCCATGCCAGAACCATTTCTGTCTAAAACTACACAGGGGCATTAAAGCAGCAATAAACAAGATTTGCTGTCAGGGTCCCCCTACAGTTGAGAAGCGCAATAATAAACAAACTAAACATGCGTCTTTTGCAACAAAGAATGAACATAACTCCAATATAATATAGAGGGAATTCACCAACAGCAGTCTGTAGAGAAAAATCTCCAAATTCCTGTAGCATAACAGCTCTTTTCTGTTTCGATTTTGAACACAGAGGGCTGTATTACAGCGATCACAAACGAATGGCCAGAAGCAGAAAGTTTATAGACATTAAAGGCGTGGCCAGTCCACATTCACTAATTTAATGGCGCGATTATGTGATCAAACCCCAGGTGCTGGGCGCAAAAGGGTTGTTCTTATGTTTCTTAATCAGTCATGAGTGTGTTTTGGGCTTAACATTCTTTAAACCAATGAGAATGACATCTGCCATTCCCTTCAACAGTAAGCATCGGTATTTTGATAGTCAGCGGTGATTTTGAAGGAATTTGAAGGACCGTATAGAACAGGGATTCCACTAAACCTTGCTTTACTAAAACCTGTTTGTGACAAGTAGTGTATAGCCTACAGTACATGCATCTGCACTCGTCTAGTAATTGAACTCATAGGCAAAGTGAAACTAACCTTACCTTGGTCTCATAGTCAACAACACAGTAACTACTTTCAGTATTGAATGGTTACCATCGAAAACAGCCTGAAAAAAGCAACACTTACCCCAATAATGTTTGAATGACTGAATAAAAATCCTAAGGATATCCTGCAGAGGAGTTGCTGCTTACATCTCGTGACAGTGCATCTTCAGCTGTGCTTTATATGCGCCTTTCATTATAGACCAGGTTTTTCTTGGTCAGTGGCATAATGATTTTTAGAGGGTGTAAGATAGCGATTTTTCGATCATACGCCAGACAACACCTTATGTTGTTAATTGCCATGCCTCTGGGCGCAAGGTTTAATAAAAGACAAGATAAAATCAACACTTTATTGAGTGTAAGAAGCTTTGCATTGTGCTTTGCGCCACCTTGCGCCGGGTGCACGATCGGGGTCAGAACGTTACTACGTCGGTAATCACCTATATAATCGCTATCTTACACCCTCAGACAATTGCAGAAGTGCCGTTCGTCATGTTATAAGGTAATGTGCATCCAAATGATTTTGGAAATGTTATGTTAAGTTAAAAAAAAAATGTTCAGGGTGCCTTTAAGGAGACTTACCTGGGATGGTGTTGTCTAGGATGAACCCAAAGAAGCCCCCAACAAACATACTGGTCGTCAGAAGCACCTGCATCACCTGGTCAATCTCAACTATCCCTGCAGTGGACACAGACCCGTTTTCACTTGTGTGCGTCTTATCATCCGCATAATGATAATCTTGGTCTTATTGGAACAGCCCTATTTTTTTTAATTGTGCTAACTCACTTTTCAACACTCAGAGATGCTTTACAAAAAAAACATACATAACCTGCATAACATACAACAACAACATACACCTCTACTACTTCTTCATGTTCTAGCATCTAGGACAGTATTTTTTCATAACAAATGGAAAGTAAGCTGCAACATAGGGAAGAAGAATCAGGATCCAGTGAAATAGTAAAATTTTTACCTGTCGTGATGGCTGTGGGGTTTTTGAGTGTCCAGTTGGGAATGACCAGTCCAGTGAACATGGAGAAGCCAAAGATGAAAATGTTGCGGGAGGAGTTCATATCAGTGTACTATAAGAAACACATGACCATAGGATTTTAATGACCCTCACAAGACAGTTCTCCATTACCCTCAGTGAAATCACGTCATACGCTGAATTTCCCATTATTGTTATGAATAAATCAGGCCCTGCCGCATGATCTACATGAAAGCAAGCTAGTCTTAGTGTTGCCATGGTTTCAAACGAGGGCAGCTCACCTGGAGGTTGGACACTCCCGCAGCGGCTATGACTCCGAACATGACCAGGAACATGCCTCCGATGATAGGTGTGGGAATGGTGGTGAATATGGCAGCGATTTTGCCAAAGAGGCCCATGATGATCATTAGGAAACCACTGGCAATGATCACACTCCTACTGCCCACCTGGACAAAGATGTCAACTCCATGTTATTCATATACAGTGCCTCTAAAAAGTATTCACTTTCTCCTCAGAAGAAACACCCCACTAGTCTAGAGAGGTACACGCAAGTTACTTCAGCAGCCCTCAAAAGGAAGTCATCCACTGAAGGTTCTTTGGCCCCACCCTTCAAACAAACCAAGCATGTTTTATTTTTTGATTAATCACTTGGATTAATAATTTATTTTGACATCACTAATGTATACTGTATATAGACAACCATATAAGAGTAATTGTTACTAAGCCTGCCCTGGGTACACCAAGAATAATGGTGGGGGAGGCCACCAAGGCACCTATGACAACTCTGAAGAAGTTAAAAGCTTTAGCAGCTGAGATGTTGATACTATACATGCAGCAACTTATTCCAGAGTTCTTCACCAGTCAAACTTCACCATTCTATGCTCTTATTGGACTTGTTTCCTACTGGACAAGTAGCCTGGGCGTCTCCATGAAAACAACCTCCAGAGAGCAGGATGGAAAACGTGGAGTGGACTGTAGTCTACTACATAGACTTTTTGCCTCTTCCAATATCAAAATTGAGCTGTTTAATGCCCAATCACTCTCAAACAAATCTTGCCTCATACTGTAAATGACCATATCCTTGATAAATGTCTTGATTTTATGTGCATTACAGAGACCTGGCACCAACCAGATACTTTTACCTCTCTCAATGAGAGCTGTCTTCTGGGGTACAGCTATCTCCAGAAAGCTCGCAGCATAGGTTGTGGTGTCAATCTATCAGTCATCTATTGCGGCGATCTGGATTTGTCCCCGTTGCCCTTACCTGAAGTCTTCATTTGAATGTCTTGCATTTAAATGTAAGCCCCCCTCCCCAATGCTGGTTATTCTCATTTACCGACCACCAAAACCAAACTCATCCTTTATCTCTGAGATGTCAAATCTTCTCACAACTTTCTGAACATCCTCTGCTGATATAATTTAGGGCGATATAAACATCCAATCCTGCCGTTTTGTAGCTGAATTCCTCCAGTTACTGGACTGCTTCAATTTAGGGCAACTTGTTGATGTCCCCACCCACACCAGGGGGCACACCCTGGACCTGGTCATCACTAACTCTGCCCCTCTCACCAACCTGCTGGTTTATGACCTGGGTGTGTCTGATCATAAGGCCATTTTCATGGGGCTGCCATCCTCACCCAACATCACTTAGCCTAAACGCCACATCTCCTTCAGAAAGACCACCACCTCCTGAAAAACTCAGAAAGACTCACCACCTGTCTGGAGGAGATAAAGGTGTGGATGAAACACAACTTCCTCCAACTTACAGTAACAACTCCAAAACTGAAGCCATCAGGTTGGCACCCCTCAGCAGACCCAGTCATCATCCATAACCAGCATCATCTTCTCTGGTCACATTCCCCTCTCCTCATCAGTCACCAACCTTGGCATTAAAATGGACCCCCAACTCACCTATGAATCCCACATCAACCACCTCTGCAAGATCTCCTTCTTCCACCTCTGTAATATTGCCAAACTCCTCCCCGCCCTCTCCCTCCCAGATTCTCATCGGGATCCCTAGCAAGAGCCTCCAGCGGCTCGAATACATCCAAAATTCTGCAGCTAGGATCCTGATGAGAGTGCGGAAATACGAGCACTTTACCTCCGTTCTTAACTCACTCCACAGGCTTCCCTCCCTTCCTCCAGGACTGAATACATTTCCCTCATCACTCACCAATGCATCTATGGAAATGCCCCCCCATACCCCAAAGAACTACTCACCCCACAAAACACAACACGCTCCCTCCGCTCCACTCACTCAAACTACCTCCACATACCCAGAACAAACCTCAAGACCATGGGGTATAGGGCTTTCTGTGCTGCTGCCCCTTGTCTGTGGAATGCTCTCCCTGACACCTTGAGGGCACCACAAACCACAGACAGTTTTAAAAAAGGACGAATGGAAGGTCAAATGGAAGAAGGTTTGTTGGTCTGATGAGACCAAAATTGAGCTTTTTGGGTCAGACTACATGTAGATGCTATTTTTGGCAAAGACAACAAGGTGAATGCAGAGTCAAAGTCCAGACCTCAATCCTGTAGAAAATCTGAAGCTGGACTCTGAAGCTGGCTGCTCCCCTTGCAACCTGGCAGAGCGTACAATTGCACTATCCTATCTACGCAGACTCGGCCAAAGGTGCAATTACTCAATGCTGACTTGAAGAGGGTGAATATTTATGTAATCACTTATTTTGCATACCGGTAATATACACTGCTCAAAATAAATAAGGGAACACTTCCCTTCATAACTTCATAGGAGTATAGCAACAAGTCTATCAAACTTGTAAGCTATTGGTCTAGCCAGTTACGTAACAGAGGTGGTTGTGAATCAGTTTCACCTGCTTTGGTGTCATCAAAGTTAACAACAGGTGCACTAGAGGGGCAACAATGAGACGACCCCCAAAACAGGAATGGTTTTACAGCTGGTGCAACTGATCATTTTTCCATCTTTATCCTTGGGTGATTTTTCACAAGTTTTGCATTTGGGTAGGGTCAGTGTCACTACTGGTAGCATAAGCCAGTACCAACTCCTCCAGAATGGCACACCAATACATTCCATTGCCAGGACTTCTGTGTCTCCCAGCGCAGTCTCAAAAGGAGATTACTGGAGACAGGCAGTTGCTCTAAGAGAGCTGGACAGTGTGGTAGAAGATCCTTTACCCAGCAGCAGGACCAGTATCTGCTCCTTTGTGCAAGGAGGAACAGTAGGAGCCCTGCCAGAGCCCTACAAAATGACCTCCAGCAGGCCGCTGGTGTGAATGTCTCTGACCACACTGTCAGAAACAGACTTCATGAGGGTGGCCTGAGGGCCCGATGGCCTCTAGAGGGATCTGTGCTCACTGCCCAGCACTGTGGAGCTCAATTGCCATTTAACATAGAATACAAAATTGGCAGGTCCGCCATTGGCGCCCTGTGCTTTTCACAGATGAGGGCAGGTTCACTCTGAGCACATGTGACAGACGTGAAAGGGTCTGGACATGTTGTGGAGAACATTATGCTGCCTGCAACATCATTCAGCATGACCGATTTGGTGGTGGGTCAGTGATGTACTGGTGCAGAGGCCGCTGGGTTCCCCCTGGTGCACAACAATGGCCGGCCACATGTGGCGAGAGTGTGCAGGCAGTTCCTGGAGGATGAAGGCATTGATACCATTGACTGTCCCCCACACTCCCCTGACGTAAATCCAGTAGAACACCTCTTGGACATTATGTTTTGGTCCATCCAACACAGGCAGGTTGCACCACAGACTGTCAAGCATCCATGCAACTGGAATCCATGCATTTCCACAGAATTATTTTTGGAATCTGATCCCTTATCATACCTGTTCAATTCTTACTCGTCGCTCGACTTATCGTGACTAAATTCAAGATGGCTGCAAACGCTAAACTTTGTGAAGATACTGTCTGTATAAATCGTCTTGTAAGTAAACTACCAGTGCTTTTTCAAAGTTCTCAATGTCTCGTTTTAAATGTCAGGGCCCTCGGAAGTCTACCAATGAAGTGTGGAGATACATTGAGCCTCGTAAATGGTGTAAAACAGTGATTTATTTGCATGGCTAGCCCGATGCCGAAGCACCACCATTGAAAAAGCTGTTGGTAGCATCGGCTAACTAGCGCCAGATTTTGGAGTGCAGGGGACAAGCCAAGATGGGCTATGAGACATACGTTCACACTCGGTATCATGTTTCAACACACTTTAGGTCAATATCACACCGTAATTCTCCTTTAATGGTGCTGTAGTGGGGGAGGTGCACCGATCAGACCACTCTTGCTCAGAAATCATAGACCACATTGCACATGAAATGGAAAAAAAAGCTAGTCAGAACAATTATAGAAAAGAACTCTCGCATCGCTGTTACAATAGATGAGAGCACTGTGTTTGGGCGAGCATACCTGATTATTTTTATCCGATGTGATGTTAATGGAGATGGCGATATTGACAATGTCTTCCTAGATCTAGTTGAGTTGAAGGAGGGCACAGATGCCACTTCTATTTATAATTTGTTGAGAGGAAGTCTGAGGGAAGCTGGCTTTGATGATGTTTTTTTACAACATAATCTTATCAGTGTTGCTTCAGATGGGGCCTTAGTTTTAACTAGTAGTAAATCTGGTGTAATTACTAAACTTAAGCAAGACTTCCCAAGGATAAAATGTATTCACTGTCTAGCTCACCGATTGTAACTGGCTGTAGCAGACTCCCTGAAATCTGTCTCTGGCTGTAACCATTTTGAGATTTTCATTTCCAAATTGTATAGTTTATTCAACCAGTCCCACAAAACTACTCGGTTGCTGCTTGAGGCAGCTGGAGATCTAAACTTACAACTGCTCAAGATTGGCCAGGTATTTACAATTAGGTGGGTGTCAAGCAGCTTTCAGACTGTGAAAGCTGTCTGGAGAAACTACCCGGCCCTGGCCAGATTCTTCAGAGCTGAGAGTGAAGATGCCAGTAACACAGATGTTATGAGGAAGAAGTATCTTGGACTTTATAAGTATCTTACCAATTCAACTTTTCTGTATGACCTGGCCTGCATGAAGGACATCCTAAGAGAACTGCAGAGCCTTTCGCTGAAATTGCAGCAAAGAGACTCCTCACTTGTCAGCAGTTTTTTCTATGTGCAACAGACTGTCAAAATCCTCTCAGCAATGAAAACAAGAGGTGGGAAGTCCATCTCCAAGGCTGAGAAGTGTGTGTCAGTTGGCTAGTTCAAAGGTGTAACCCTTGTTGGTGTCCGTTCAGGAAAGATTGATAGACATCAGTTTTTTCAGGCAGTTGTGGACAACTTGACTGCTAGAATGCCAACAGATGATCTGGTGCAACTGATCCAGCCCCTCGACAAATCTACCTGGCCAGAAAAGCAGGAAGACCTCATTTTATATGGGGAAGCCGAGGTCAACTTGTTTGCCAAGTTGCTTGGAGAGCGAAGCAGAGAGGCTGTAGAGGATTTCAGAGATTTCAAATATGTCAGGAAGGAAGGAGACACGCTTAAACGGCTCCTAATTGCTAGCAAGACCTACCTGGCAACCTCTGCAGAATGTGAGAGAGGGTTTTCTGCTTTGAATGACACTGACAGGAAAGCACGTAATAAACTGCGTGTCGACAGCCTCACCTCTCTTCTGTTTTTGGATTTGAATGGGCCACCATTAGCTAGCTTTGACCCCACTCCATTTGTAGAGTCTTGGGTGAAATCTGGCCATCGCCTTTCAACATCATGGGTTCCAGGGCGAAAGGGCAAAGATTGCCAGCCAAGACCAGTGTGGTCAGTTTTTTCAAGATAATTAAATGGATGAGTCTTAGCTTTTCAATGTAACATGATTGATTGATACCCTTAACTTGTAAAGATACATAATTGGTTGATTGATTTACCTTTTCATTGTAGTTTGATTGCTAAAAATAACTGCTGAGGTTTATATCGTAACACCCCCAATTATCACCACTTTTGTTCAGAAATTCTAAAACAACGATGTTTTTTAACACTTCAAAATAACATTTACTAAATGAACCTTACATTTTTCAGTAGCCATAGTTGTGTAGATTTGAACAAAATCTGGTTTGGTTCTTAACGGGAGCATTTACTGCCTGAAATATCCGATTTTGTTTACCACGCTCGGAGTTATAGTGCTGGCCCGATGGGTCGCCTATTTACACCGTTTCAACGGCACATGGACGGTTAGACCGAGAATTCTCGTTGTGAAATTAAAATTCCACTGGAGCTCCAAGCGGTTGTGTACACGCAGCCTTACAACACTGTTTACAGCTCCTCGAGTCACGGTAAAATGTCATTTTTGGTACATAGCTAATTTAGATACACCTATGTTGTGCGTGGTTGCGTTTCTATAGGAGTCCGCTGTCTTGGTTTGTATAGAAATGGATATTAAGTGACACATACACGCAAGACGGTGGAAATACGGGACCGGTGGAAATAGGGGGAGTTACGATATGTTGGATTGATACGTTCATAATCCTGAATTTTGATAGTAAAATGATTACATCTGGGTCAAGGCAACATATTTGATTGAGTCTTTCAAAGCTCTCAAATGTGATGGGGGTTGCTTGACTTTTCATTGCAACATGATTGACTGATTGATTGATAAATACTCTTAAATTAATACATAATTGGTTGATTGTCTTAACTTGACTTTGTTGTTCAATGTAACATGATTGACTGATACCCTTAACTTGTAAAGATACATAATTGGTTGATTGACTTATCTTTTCATTGTTTAATTGATTCAATTGATTAATTCATAATCCTGAAATTTGATAGTAAAATGATTACATATTGCTTTGAAAAGCACATACACCCTTCTGTGTTGTTTTATTATAATGCATATGAATCTACACAAAACTGGGAAGTATGCTAAGATGAGGCATCCATGCTATACCAAAATATATCTTTGGACTGTGGCGCACTTTTACACATGGGGCAGAATTTTATGCACGGTTTAAAACAGTGTTTGCCCCTGCCCGAATTCAACCCTTCCAATAACGTGTAGGGTGCATTGTACTTGCTAGTAAGATTATTTTACCTTGTCGGCCAGCCGGCCAGCCAGCCAGCCACGGTCATATGACCTATATTTTGAAGGAAAATTGACTGTGAACCACAAGTGTGAAATCATGTGTGTAAGACTATATAAAATGGAGAGTGACGTCATCAGTCAAAATAGCTGTACCCCCCGAAGCTGATGGTATGGACCCTTTCAAGAGAGTTCCATTATCAGCTTCATAGTTGGCCCCACAAGACTTCCTTTTTAACATTCCATATGTTATCTTAATGCAGAGGAAGTAGATTGGGGCCCAAATAGAACGTTCAAGCATTGTTTTTGTTTACCTTGTTGAAAGGGTCTATAATTCGAACACTGCCTCTGTAGGTTGATCATTTTCATTACCAAAAAATAATGTGGCATCCTTTACCCAGTACACATTACCCAGTGCATATCAGTATAGATATCCAGCATGAGTTTTTTTCCCACTGAGATCTGATGTGTTTTTTCCCATTGAGATCTGAAGTGTTCCTTTAATGTTTTTGAGCAGTGTATTTTTAATTAACTAACATTACTTTGTAGAAATCTGCTTTCACTTTGTCATTAAATAGGGGATTTTTGTAAACTATTGTAAGAAAAGGCCAAAATAAATTGATCAAGATTCCATTTATAAAAGCAGTAAAAGTGGAAATATAAAAGGGGGGTGAATACTTTGTATAGGCACTGTACATTATAAGATCTCCAGGGTTTCACAGTGGATTACTTTAATCACCTGGCAGTGTCATAGCATATGATATTATATGACACACACAAAATATCAGAGGGCTTTGGGTATTGCAAATAAACTACAACTATCTACATACTTTACATGTTAACACACATGATCATGTCCTCTGTCATATACAGTAATGAACAAAAATGTCATTATTTATGCCATTTTAGGATGAAACATATGCAAGCTCTTCACCATAGATTCATCAAGCAGGTATGATGACAAGAGTGATTTCTATTTGTGTTTTTTCCATCCTTTTCTATACAGGAGTGAAGCCAACCCTCTCCAAGTCTCTCACCTTGGTGATGCCGAGGACCCCTACGTTCTCACTGAAAGACGTGGTTCCATTGCCTGTTCCCCAGGCCCCAGCCAGCAGGCACCCTAAGCCCTCCATGCCAATGCCCCGGTTGATGGCATGTTTAGGTGGAGGAGGGGCCCCAGAGAGGCGGGCACATGCATGGTAGTCGCCCACAGATTCAATCATGGAGGATATCACCCCTGCTAGGATCCCAAACACGCCAGCCAAGCTCACAGTTGGCAGCCCCCACTGGCCTGAGGAAAGAATGAGGATTATATCAGAGGATTTAAAACGCTATTGTGATTATTTTTTTGCCCAAAGAACAATGCATCTATAATTAACAGCGCATGTGCCTTTGTATTTTCATATCCAACCACAAATCTGTATTTAAACAAATCTGAATATCAAAAAGAGATAAAGCATGAATAAATGCTGATCAAACATATAATAATCCATTTCCTCAAGCACATGTGAGAGTGATTACTACAAACTAATCAAGGCTGTTAACAACTCGTCCTGAGGGTTAATTGTTCGCTGGCATCAATACCTGGGTATGGAAAGGTGAACCAAGGTGCCCGGCCTATGACGTCTCCCTTGATGTCGGTGCGTGCTAGGTAGCCGTATTGTGAGGAGTCAGAGGGCAGGACGTTGGTGACGGTGAGAATGTAGCAGATCAGCCAGGAGAGCGTGATGCCAAGGAGCACCTACAGGATATTAAAGATGCACACACACATGGAATAGCTTTACTTCAGAAGAATAAATGCTACAGTGAGGTACTAATTTGGAGATTGAATCTAGGTATTAAAAGTAGTGTGTGAAGCGTGCAAAGAAAATTGTGCCAATAGACCATAATGTATCTAATTACAGCTTTTGTTCTCTAACTATCAGTTCAGATTGTATAAAAATCTGGCAGCCCTTCTAAACCTCTTAATAGAATGGATGCAATGAGTAGGCTATTATAGGTATTCAAATGATCTATCTGCCAGTTCAGTATCTGTACTTCTGGCTAGTTCTGTCAGCTTTAAATAATCTGTGTGGACGGAGGTATTCAAACAGTGCCACTCAGTTAATAAGATTTGAACAACACAGAGTCAATGTAGTGGTCGTTTAAATCCCACATACACACAGATAACTCACACCAAACTTAAGTCTACTTCGTCTTACTACAGTGGCCTAATAAACTAAACTTATTGTGATAAGCATGTATTTACAGCAAGGCAGACCCACATGCATTGTTTCCTGACTGTTGATGCTGTTTATTGTCACTTTGTGAATGAGTTTGGATTTTTCCAGGCTAATGTGCTACTGCTTTTTCTTTATGTTCAGAGTTTCACAACTATTCAGTTTTTAGCACTTCTGAAGTTTAGTTTAGTTTAAATCTTTAGGCAAACATTTTCTCACACTACCCGGGTGTAAGCCTTGAGTTTAGTCCCTCATCATTCCTAGCCTACAGCCTAATTTTCCAAATCGTAACAGCCCCTATGAAAATATGCCAAAAGTGCAATGTTAAAAATAGTCCTATTAATACTAATACATATTCAAATTTCATATGTCAGGTGTTTAACTTCTGCTTTAAAAATAGAGGTAAAAATAGTATTGTATGGAAATACCATAATCTACATTAGAGATTTTAAAAACGAATGCATAGTGCTGGTCAGCAATCATTAGTCTTATTGGTTAAGTAGTGAGTAAGTTCATGTATCATGACATCCTATTGGTTGGGGAAGGGTGAAGAGAAGAAAGAGGAAGGGGGGGGGGGGCATGTGACCTCCACTCCAAGAGCCCACCCCCTACTCTGCCTCTGATTGGCCCAAGAAGGTCTGGCTGAGAGGGGGTTATGGCCAAGGCAGTCACTTGTATGTGTCTGTCAACGTAACTTTCACAAAATCCAAGCATAAAAAAGCCAAACAAATGACGTCCATCTGCAAATATGGCCGTCTCAGTCCATCTACTGAAGATAAAATTCTTAATGAACGTTTGAAGTTTTATAATAATAGAATCAGAACATTTTGGGAGCAAGTTGGGTAACACTTTACTTGACATTATCGACATAACAGTGACACGACACTGTCATGACACATGCATCCTAACCCTAACCCAAACTCTATCCCTAACCCTAACGTGTTATGACAAAACCGAATGTCACTTAATAACAGAAGCGTTATGTCATAAATGTTTATGACACGTTCATGACAATGTCATGTCACTCTTATGTCGATACTGTCAAGTAAAGTGTAACCGCAAGTTGAGTGAAGCAGCTTAATTCAATTCAAACTGCGCCAAGGTGAAGGAAGAGTAGGGCGGCTTTTGGAGTGGAGGTCACGTGTTTCCATTTTAGGGTGGAGC
This sequence comes from Alosa sapidissima, assembly GCF_018492685.1. NCBI lineage: Eukaryota > Metazoa > Chordata > Actinopteri > Clupeiformes > Clupeidae > Alosa > Alosa sapidissima. The sequence goes on from NC_055967.1 coordinate 27,472,155, forward strand.
TCTGCAGCCAGACCCCTCTCGAGAAGCTTGAGCTCATACAAGAAGAGAGCTACAGAAATGTTCTCTTATATTGAGAATAGTGAATGGATTTGCATATAACCATCTTTCCACAGTTTCAGTTAAAGTGAGTTAATGCTGCTGAGTGAGACATAATGCTAGAGCATGTGTTTCATGTTTTTAGTTATTGACGTTTATCAAAGTTTTAGCCCTCACAGCGGAGGGATATTAATCTATCCTACTGCTAGTTGTCGGTGTAGGTAGGCTATTTGAATCGCACGTAAGCCCTTTTTTTATGCGCTTCAGTTACACAGTTCAGTTAGCACTTTTCAGTTATGTGCATTCTCCCATTCCCGATCTTGTCACAACCACAGCGTGCAAGTTCGAAATCAAGGCGGCCTTATGAAAGAGGCGTGATTTATTTAAAATATAACCTGACTGATCCACCACCTCTTTAATTTAGGTTGATATGAAAACCTGGAACGTGGACGTTCTCATTGACCTTCTTAATGCCATTTAAATCCAGAACGAACACAAAACCAGTCTTTGATTTTGAAAACGTAAGCATGGTGAACTGAATAGCGAACTGCCTACAGTAAAATGGTGTGTCATCTAGTGTTAATTTTGTCACCTATTTTTAATTTAGTCTTAGTCTTGTGACGAAATGTCCTTTTTAGTCTTTGTCATATTTAGTCATTCAAATATCATTTTTGTTAGTCAAGTTTTAGTCGACTAAAAGTCTTGTCATTTTAGTCTAGTTTTAGTCAAAAGAAAACTAAAGGGTATCTTAGTCTTAGTCAGTTTTAGTCAACACATTTTAGTCTTTTTTTCATAACAAATTATTTCTGATTACCATTTGAGTAAATAGTGTTTCACACATCTCAATTTTTCAACAATATTGTGTGTCCACGGGGGTACTCGTCTGTTATAATTACTCATTCTGATTTTTTGTCAGTCAGTATGTTTACATGCACAGGTAAGTCGAGCTACAGTTATAGCTCGGCTGGGATTTGACCATAGACAGTAAAAGATTTGACTGGACCACTGTCATATTCGTAGACCAGTGTTTCTCAAAGTGTGGTCCGGGAATCACTGGTGGTCCGCAAGCTATCCCAAGTGGTCCGCGAGCAGACGTGGTAAAATATAATATAGATGAGTTGTTTGCAATATTGAACCAACTTGTATGTAAAAACAGTTCTGCAACACTGTCTATGTAAGATATGCCAGTTTAAATCATACAGTATGAATCCACACAATAAGCAAAGTGCAAAGACAATAAGCAAGGTGGTTCAGTGAGTAGGCCTATAGTGTAGACTAATTATAGGCTACTGTTGAAGTAGGTCTAATGTTTGTTTTTTTTTGCTAGGGTTAGTTAAGTGGTCCTGAAACTGAAAAAGTTTGAGAAACACTGTCGTAGACCAAAGTATTAATGTTTTACTCCGCCTCGCTAGATGGCGATATGCGCCCAAACACAACACATTCCCCAAACAGACTCTCCATCTTAGCCATAGCTAACTTGCTAGCGAACTTTCCATATTAGCTTACTTGCTAGCAAACTTTGCATTATCAGTCTAACTAGTTAAATAGTTGACATTACATGATGAACATTTTCGAATGGACATTCTGGGGGATGTTAATTTGTATGAGAGAAGCTTCAACTTCTGGGTATGTAGCATTGTGGCATAAAGCTTAGGTTGCTAACTCTGGCAGAAATCTCCAGTGTTCTTGTTCCATGTAGTTTCGTGTTGCAGCCACAGGGTTGCAGCAACAGCACGTAGACTAGTCTACAGGAAAGCTGTTGCGTATAAACTCATTCGGAATATTTTGAAAACGTAACAGCTAGATATTCTGTCTTCTCATTTTGTAGACGAAAATGAAGAGAGATTTTATCTTAGTTTTTATTTCATGCAAAACATTTTAGTCTCGTCTTTTTTCGTCAACAATAATGCATCTTAAGATAGTCTTAGTCAGTGTTTCAGGACATTACTGCCGTCTCGTCGTTGTCTCGTCTTAGTCATGAAAAAAAAGGTCATTGACGAACATATTTCCTCTCGTCTCGTCTGACGAAATTAACACTAGTGTCATCACATAGCCTAACAAAGAATTGACTGAACGAACTTTCCCTTTTGCTCTGAGGTTTGTTTATAAAGAGTCAAGACATGATTGAGGTGTGTAGATTCTTAATTTAAAAACTCACTGTTAAGAAAGAAAGTGGCAGTGGCAGCTGCTTCTAATAATATCAATTTATCTATGCTAACAAAGCTGTAGACTGACCTGCAGTTGCAGTTTCAAATACAGTAGAGGCTCTCGCATAACAATACCAGCCTCCATTACAAATCAGAGACAGAAGAATATAAACGATGCTGCTCGACAAAAGTGCAGGTGTCTGTGCCAATGTATGGAGGACTTTAGTCAAGTTGGAAAGAAATGGACAGATTCGAACGAAGTAGGCCTAGGCTATGGGATTATGACTTCACGTCAAGTTAAAACTGAAGATGCATAGTCAGTAAGCTCCAGTTTCCAAAGGGGGTGATTATAACAGAGTTTTCCCTGTTTAACAATGTAGCCTCATGGATAAGGTAATGTTGGGAAATATGCCACCTTGTGATACTGTAATGGGAAAAACATAAAGCCTTATCAGCATATGAAACATCAAATTTGATACTGCAATGTTAATTTGTAACATTCCGTGTAACCTACATGAATTTAGAACTAGACCTACTGCCGACATCGAGCAATATGCTGTTTCACCTTGTAGTAGCGCTCGACCCACATAGCTAAAAAGCTGCGTCAGTGGCAGAATGCGCACAAGAGTTGTATACATAAGAAACGCCCAGATTTTGGGGTTGCTCCTCCCAAAATGCGTAACTCCCTCAATCGCGCATAAATGACAGATTTAACTCAAGGGGAGAATTCGCACAGGTTGAAAAGCGCTTAGTTACACATTTTTTTTACTTACGCACCCTTACATACATGGGAGAATAGCACCAGGCAAATATTACGTATCAAGATTACAATAGTAATTTTTACTAATCCAATTCTAGTTCACTTGAAAGGGGTTACACTAGGCACTTCTCTTTGAATGAGAAGGGAGAGAGAATGTAATTTTTAATTCTGACTTACAGGAAGAATCTGAAATATGTAAATCTTGGATGTGTGAAACTTCTTGGTTTTGCTGTAGGTGGGAAACGGCACTGGGATGTGTCGGAGGTACTGAGAGAACAGGACGATCATGCAGGTAGTCCTTTAAGGGAACAAAGAAAAGGGGTGTTAAATTGTATTACCCTTGTTGTCTATCTGGTCTTTATTCCCTAACCTTAAGTCTGGACCTGTTGGGCCACCGTAGAGAAGAGCCCCTATTGTGCATGTTGTTCTGTGTACCTTGTCTTTAAGTTTTACTCAGTATGCTCGGAGGCATGCTGCCTCCAGTCCATTCATTCTTAATGATAAGGTTGTTGTTTAGTACAACTCTGATTCATGGATTTGAGCTGATCAGAATTATTAGAAAAAAGCCTTAAACTGCAAGCTAATTACTAATGTCAGTGGACTTTGAATCACTGATGTTTTACCCTTTCTTGATTTTAATCTAATTCATTGGCTAGTTAATGGATCTAACATGCGCTTACCACACTTCCATTTCCTCCCTCCAACGACTTTCTCTCCTCCTACCACACGTTGGCTATTTTATGTAAGGGATAACGGCCGCCAAGGTGTCCTGTTATACGGAATTAATGGACGAGGGCGAGGGGCAAAGAACTCCCCGACGCACAGCGGAGTCCATTAATTCCCTATAACTGGACACACCTCGAAGGCCGTTATCCCGATTATCACCCGGTTGCCACTGTAAAGCAAAGGAAACACGCGGTTCCGTTTAAAAAGAAGCTCACTAGTTCAGCTTATTGTACAACTTTCGTTGGCCATATAACAGCGGTAGCATGGGCAGTTAGCTTGTTTACAGTTGATTCCATTGTTGCAAAGGCTGCCTCCAGGCTCAACCGTCGTCCTATCGTTGTTATAGTTACCATTCATAAGCATTGATATGGAACGGCGATTAAACTTTTTTTACCAGATCTACTTCATAGGTGTCCCGTTATTCAGAATTAAAAGCCACCCCGCCAGCCAATCAGAAAAGAGTATTTCTTCTCTCTGGGTGATAATGACTTATAATGTTGCCACTTTTATCCTATAGCCATAGTAGCATATTGACAGATGTAGTAGTAGTTCCTACAGTAAATAAGGTCTCTTCTCTGTAGCTTGAAGGTTATTCTTTCTATAAGTGTCTTTGGGTAAAAGCGTCTGCTAAATGAATACATGTAAATGTAGCCTAAATGTCAACGCAGCAGAGAAGAATGAGTGTGAATTTGGACCCATTTCCGTTCATCTGCCACACAGGGATGTGAAATAACTTTGAAATGAACCTGACCTTGATCTGAGAGGGGTATCTTTAGTTTATTTTGTGAAATTAGTAGGACAATTAAGGCTTCTTATATGGACACCCAACTTAGGGTTTTTGAGGTTGGCATTGTTGTATGGAAACAAATAAAGCTGCTATAATGTGTTACCTACATGGCTGCGATGCCCCAGTGGTTGCCTGCGTTCATGCCGGCCGAGTCGTAGAGCGAGAGGCCGATGAGAGAGATAGTGGGAGCGATGGTGAGGGGCCCGATGAAACGCATGAAGAGCCCGATGAGGCCTGAGAAGCCCACCACGACCTGGAAGAGGGAGCCCACCATGATGGAGCCCTGCAGCTGGGGGAGAACACACAAAGACAACACACACACACAGAGACAGACAGACAGACACACGCACACAGACAGACACATTTGATTATGCTATTAGGAATAACTAATACGGACTTTGAATGCCACAGCATCCAATTATTCGCAAAAATTGTTCCTGCAAGAGTTTAACAGGTGCGATAATTTAAAATACCCATGCTATTTTCCCATAGGAAAAACAGCCTTATATGGGCAAAGATGGCAGCTTTTTTTCTAGGCAAACTTCAGAGGTCTATATCCCAAGTCGTGTCAGCAATTAGGCACTGAGCAGGCAGTATTGTGCTGGGTGGGGATAGACTTGGAAGCAGGATGATAAGACCATCAGAAATTACAACAAGAGAAAAACAATGATCAGGTGAGCAGGGTCCGGGTGTCTCCAAGATGAGGTGAAGCGTATCTGCAGCTGGCAGCCAGGTAAACTTCACTTTTGCAGAGGTCAAGAAGGTGATGGGTGCAGCCACAGTCTCATAATTCCGGATGAAGCGCCGGTAGAAATGTGCAAAGCCAAAGAACCATTGTAGTTCACAGCGAGAGCTTGGCTGGGGACAGTCTGTAACCGTCTTAACCTTCTGCTTGTCCATCTGTATCCCCCCTGATGCAATAACATACCCAAGGAAAGAAACAGACTCTTTACCTTAACGAAAAGCTGGTACTTCAGGAAGCGCTGCAGGACCCTGCGGACATGTTGGACATGATCAGACACAGACTAAGAGACAATTAAAATGTTGTCCAGGTAAACAAAAACAAATTTATTAAGCATGTCTCTCAGGACGTCATTAATCAGACACTGAAACACAGCTGGGTTATTAGAAAGACCAAAAGGCACGACCAGATATTCATAGTGGCCTGGGGTGGGGCAGGGTGTTGAAAGCCATCTTCCACTTGTCTCCCTTACCTGTCTTATGCAGACTAGATGGGGCAGCCGTGGCCTACTGGTTAGCATTTCGGACTTGTGACCGGAGGGTTGCCGGTTCGAACCCCGACCAGTAGGCACGGCTGAAGTGCCCTTGAGCAAGGCACCTAACCCCTCACTGCTCCCCGAGCGCCGCTGTTGTTGCAAGCAGCTCACTGCGCCGGGATTAGTGTGTGCTTCACCTCACTGTGTGTTCACTGTGTGCTGAGTGTGTTTCACTAATTCACGGATTGGGATAAATGCAGAAACCAAATTTCCCTCACGGGATCAAAAGAGTATATATACTTATACTTATGGTAGGCATTGCGGAGGTCTAGCTTAGTAAAGATGTTAGACTACAGTTGTTCAAAAGTCAATAACATCAGAGGAAGAGGGTAGTGATTCTTCACTGTGATGTTTTTCAGACTCCTATAATCAATGCAAGGATGCCATCCTTCTTTCCCAAGAAGAAAATGGTTAGGATGGCGGCTTAGAGGGATGAGCGAATAATGCCAGCAGCCAGCGAATCTTCAATGTATTTATTCATGGATTCGGTTTCCGGGGAAGACAAAGAGAAAAGACGACTGCTAGAGTGCAACGTACCAGGCAGAAGGTTTATGGCACAATCATAGGGGTGATGTGGAGGCAGGAAGATAACCCGGGATTTGCTGAACACTGACTTGAGGTCCAGGTACTCAGGAGGAACGCCAGACAGATCCTGGGGTTCTTCTGAAGCAGATGGATCTGGGGACAGGGGTATGAGAGTGTTATGAAGGCAGTTAGACAGGCAAAATGGGCTCCAGCCTAGAATCTTGCTATAGGCCCAATCAATGTGTGGGTTGTGCTTAACCAACCAGGAGTGACCCAGAACAATAGGGACTTGGGGTGAGTCAAGCAAATGAAACACTATGGTCTCTTGGTGGTTTCCAGAGATAAGTAGACTCACCACTAGTGTGACATGTATGAACAGGAGGCTAGACAAGTGTTCATGAAGTTCCCATCAGCCCCTGAGTCAGTGAGAACAGAGACAGTTTGACAGTGATTGCCTGTGATGAGAGTAGCAGGAACCAGAATGTGGACTGTAGGGGAAGGATGAAGTGGAGTGACGCTCACACCAGTACTCCCGCTCACTGGCGAGTGCTACCTCTTACTGTGCACTGGGTGATTTAGTGGCCAGGCAGGAGTTTGGAGTGTCATCTTCTGTGTCTCTCTGCAGAGGACAGACGGGCACAGTCTTTTTACAGGGGCCTCAGGCTCGCTGGTAAGTGCAGGAGCTGGCAAGGTCTGAAGAAGAGTCTTACTTGGAAACCTTGGTCTTCGGCTGGACACTTGTTTTCTGTGGCACAACTTCAGATATCCGTCAATTCGAACAGCAAGGTCCACAATAACTGGGCCTTCTAATTCCAGCCACATATGGTAGTGAGGGTACGTTACACGATGGTGAAGTCTGAGACGGACCTACTTCCCTGCCGCATGTGCAGCATCTCCTGAACGGCCTCTCTTCCAGACACAGATCGATCGAAAACTCTCATCTCTTCTGTGAAGCTTGCATAGCCCGTCAACAGGGTTATTATATAGGCAATACGGGCCCCAGTCATAGGAAAGGTGGATGGCTGAAGCGCCATTACCAAGGAACCCTGAGAGAGAAAGGATCTACAGGTTCCAGGTTCTCCAGCATATGGTTCGGGTGGAGGCAACCGGGGCTCTCGTGGAAGGCAAGGGTGGCTGAACAGGTTGGAGGGGTGCAGGCGGGGCGGCTGTGGGGGTGGTGTCTGAATCAGCTGGATCTGCTGCAGCTGGCCCGACATGTCATTTATTCAGGCTGGCTGTAATAGCCATCACATTCACGAACACAAAGAGAGACTTTCCTTATTGTTGGTCAGTGTGGACCATAGACCGTAAAAGAAATGGATGAACAGACTTTTCAATGGGAGGGCACTGACATAAATTTGAGCGGTTTTTCAGTTGGCTTCCCATCGTACTGCGCAGACTCAAACTAACTTTGTGACGTTAGCCATCAAACTGAATCTTGTAACTCGTCTGATAGATGGTTCACACAGAAATTCTTCTCACACCTCCCTCGCCTTCAAAGTCATCAAAGTTAAACATTTAGTTAGTTCTTACTATTAACATCATCATCACAAGTGATATCAAGTCGTGTTCACGGTAAACTACCAGACATAATCATCTTCAAGCACAGTCAATGGTAAAAAAAAGGTTATAATCTTCTTTCCACTTTTCCGACCTAGCCTACTGTCAATCCATCGAAAACTTCTGAAATGATTAGTGCCGTTTTTTTCCATTAGGTTTAATTGCCTCTATGTAATGCTTAACATACAATGGTCTTGTAACATTGGATTCCCAAACCAGCTGTTGCAAGTCAGTTTCGCTTAAGGAAAAAGCATCTGCTAAATACCAGTCAACTTTAATCAGTAACTTTAACATTTGAACACTTACAACTCGTATGCGGCTCTGCCAGACTTGGATGAAGACGGGAGACGAGGTGTTGACCAGCGTGGCGTTCTGGGTCCAGGCCGGGCACTCCCACTCTGGCGTGGACAGCAGGGCCAGGCAGGGCACCAGGAGAGAGAACGTCCCACCCTGCAGAATGGGCAACCTATCAAAGCAATGGCAACACAGCCAAATTAGCTAATCATAAGGCATCTTTACATGAAGGCAGTGGTGGTGGTTCCTCCTGTTCTCAACTTAAAGGAGAATTCCGGCGATTTTTTACATAGATCTCCATTTCTCACGGTCACTGAGTATTGTTGGTACAAAAAACCCCTGAAAACTTTGGTTTTATCTACCTCAGTCCATGTCTTCTTCATAATATAATAATGCAAAATACTACAGCCCTTCAAGGTGTGAAGATTAGAATCTATATTAAAATTAGTTTGACCAAAAGTAAACTTCTTGTGCTCTGAAGTACACATTACAGTATATAAACTCAGCCACAGGTCAGAGTACACAGCAACTTCATATATATTTCTACATTATATTGCACTTTGTTATGTGTCTCTGTTTATTCCTTTATTACCTATGTTAATCTAGCCTGGCGGGCCATCCTCCATCATTGAAATGTATAGTCTGGAATCGAACCATTTACCTCGCTTAATCCAGGGGGCGGGCAGAGAATTGTCTTTCAAACTGCCTAGGCATGCAATAGGCCAGTGCTACAACCATATCCGTATCCGGTCGGCAAAACGGCAAATACATCCTTCTTCGAAAGGAATTACTTAAGTGCATTGTGTTGCTCAATTTTCAAAGAAAAGCACAAGTCCAACTCCTCCAAAGTTGACGCCAACGCCGATTCAAACAATCGCTCTTCGTTAGCCATAGCCACCTTCCTTGTAGTTCACCGTCACAGGACTGTCGTTATCCTGTTAAGCCCGCCTTAAGACTCTCTAACAAAATAGAGCGCTGTGATTGGATGAAGTCCACGGCGTCAGCCAATAGAAATCCCTATGGTTTGATACTAGACGTACAGGCTGAGCAAATTAATTTGCCGCCGCTAGGGTGCGTCTAGATTTCTAGGCTAATGTTAATCTATAATACTTCCAAAATCAAATTGATATGAAATTTCTATCAACTGATAAAAACTAACATGCTCTTTTCCGACTACAGCTACCTCACTGTTTACACTGCCACCATCTCCATTATTGTCACAATGGAACACAAACCCACTCAGGACAAGCTTACGGAATTTGGAATTACAAGGCACAAGATTCTTCTCTAATAAGGTTCAAAATTCCACCCTAATCCTATTTAAGACTCCAGCTGATGCAAGGGTAGACCTCTGCTGGGGCCTCTGCAATACAGTACTGCACACCGAGTTCAATCACAATGTTCAAGCATCTGACTGACGCAGGCACTTTGAGTTTTGTAGCTTTCTGTGCCCAAACTAAGTTGTTGGTACAGTGCCCAAACTGTACTTTCTGTGCCTAAACTTAGTTGTTGGCCCTGATAAACACTTGTAGGGGGACTGCACAACTCAACGAGGAGCCTTAAAGGAGAATTCCGGTGTGATATTGACCTAAAGTGTATTGAAACATGATACCGAGTGTGAACGTATTGTCCCATAGCCCATCTCGGCTTGTCCCCTGCACTCCAAAATCTGGCGCTAGTTAGCCGATGCTACCAACAGCTTTTTCAATAGTGGTGCTTCGGCATCGGGCTAGCCATGCAAATAAATCACTGTTTTACACCCATTTACGAGGCTCAATATATCTCCACACTTCATTGGTAGACTTCCGAGGGCCCTGACATTTAAAACGAGACATTGAGAACTTTGAAAAAGCACTGGTAGTTTACTTACAAGACGATTTACACAGATAGTATCTTCACAAAGTTTAGCGTTTGCAGCCATCTTGAATTTAGTCACGATAAGTCGAGCAACGAGTAAGAATGAACAGGTATGATAAGGGATCAGATTCCAAAAATAATTCAGTGGAAATGCATGGATTCCAGTTGCTGCTACTGCAAGAAACTGGAATCCATGCATTTCCACTGAATTATTTTTGGAATCTGATCCCTTATCATACCTGTTCATTCTTACTCGTTGCTACCAATGAAGTGTGGAGATACATTGAGCCTCGTAAATGGGTGTAAAACAGTGATTTATTTGCATGGCTAGCCCGATGCCGAAGCACCACTACTGAAAAAGTTGTTGGTAGCATCGGCTAACTAGCGCCAGATTTTGGAGTGCAGGGGACAAGCCGAGATGGGCTATGAGACATACGTTCACACTCGGTATCATGTTTCAATACACTTTAGGTCAATATCACACCGGAATTCTCCTTTAACTTCAATTGGTGAGGGGTTAGGAATGTTTAAAGTTAACACTTCAGTCTTCTTTTGGCTTTTTTGTTTTACTTTTCTTTGACTATTGCCCTTCTATGCTGTTATTAGCTATTCCTGTTTGCTTGTGTTTATGTAAAGCACATTGAATGACCTCTGTGTATGAAATGCACTATATAAATAAAGTTCCCTAAAACGTTCCTAGGATACATCGAACTGACATTGATGAGCCTCGCATTATACTCAATTCAACGATCAGCTCCTAAGTCATGAGCGCAATGCTGGCAGTGTCAACCATTCCGCTGCTGTGCCATAGCAGACAATAGAAAACCTTGCCGCTACTCAGTATGATCCCCGTTTTACTGTTGTGATGGGCCAAGAGTCACCAAATAGGCTTGTTCATGCCGGCTTGCATCTCTTCTATCTTTGCCAGTAATATATGTCAGGAGAATGTTATTTATATCATGGAATGACTCAGAACTGGGTCGGTAGATATGTAGAAGTTGTAGTAGTTAATCTTTTTCCAGTACACAGGCGTACCAATCCTCACTATTCATGTACATTTCAGACCCCTAAAATATAAACAAAGACCTATCTGTGTGTGTGTGTGTGTTCGTGCGTGTGTGTGTGTGTGCGTGTGTGTGTTTGTGCGTGTGTGTGTGTGTGTGCGTGCGTGTATCACCTGATTCCAAATATGACCTGGAGTAGTGTGCAGAGCCCTGAGACGAAGAAGATGGTGCTGATGAGGTGGCTCTGGGTCAGACCGTCATGCTGAAGACACAGGCCCTGTGACAGGATCAGCGGGATGGATACGATCCCTCCAAACGCAGTCAGGTAATGCTGAAGGAGAGAACAGGAGAGGGACCGGAGAGAGAGACAAGGAGGGAGAGAGTGAGAGAGAGAGAGAGAAAGGGGGAGAGATAGGGAGAAAGAACAGAGATTTGGGGAGAGAGGAAGAGCACAAGACAAATATATGTTTAGAGGCTAAAACAAAACAAACAAAGACCACAGTATGCTGCAGGACAAAAGCAGATCTACCCGGCTAATACACAACTAAAATTACTGAATGTGTCCTTTATGGAGGTTTCAGACTGAAAGACTTAAGAGCAGAGGCCTTGCATGTCCTCATTAAATAAACTGGCAAAAACACCCAATGATAATATAAAAATACTAAATATAATAATACTAATATAACTAATATAAAAATACTAAAAATTCTCCATCAACGAATAGGGCTTCCCAGGCACATGCCGATTTAGAACAATCCATCAATAAATATACAGAGCATGCAGCTATACTGGGAAACATGAATAAAAGGTGGAATCCAGCAGTTGTCAGATGTCATAAATATCCAGCAGTTGTCAGATAAAATCATAAATCACAACACTGTTGCACCATTCAGTGTATTAAAAAGCAAATATAACCTAAAAGTTACAGAATTATTTAGGTACATGCAACTGAAAAACTGGGTTACTTGCAATTTTGACTTGGGAAAGAACATCAGCCCTGAAATGTCTAACATCTTAAGCCAAAGCAACAAAAAGGAGGCTGATCGGCTCTATGTACAATTTGCTGATAAGCATGGAAAGCAGTTATACATTATTACAAAGTATATAAAATAAATGGACCAAAGACCTAGGTGCTGACGTTAACTGACGTCACTAACATACAAACTAACTACTAATGAAAATCTGCTACTAATACAGTTTAAGATAATGACAAGAATATACTATACTAGAGATAAAAGAAGGAAGTTTGATACATCATCAGATAGATGTTTAAAATGTAACATTCATGCATGCCTTTTGGTCCTACAAAGGGATTAAAAAGATTTGGTTATCTAAGTATACAGTACCAACAGAACAATCATATTCTCTGCTAGAATGTGTATTTTTTAAGATATAAGATATCGAACTGGCTGGTAGACACGTTTTTCCTCTCTTATCTTTAAAAAACTAATATTGCAAAACTGGAAAAAATAAGGAAGCACCTTCAATAGAAAACTGGAAGGCCTTAATGAAGTGTGTTTAATGTCAAGATCAGAAAAGAAACAATCTGATAGCCGATGGAGCCAAATTTACAATGCCCTTGAGAGCATGTCTTTAGAACCCCCTTTACTTTTTTTTTTTTTTTTTGGTTGTGTGTGTGTGTATGTGGGTCCTGTCTTGAATGTGGACCAGCAATGTGCGGGGGGGGGGGGGGGGGGGTAAATGGGAGTGGGAGAGGTGTGCGGATGGTAGGGTGGGGGTGGGAGAGGTGTGCGGATGGTAGGGTGAGTTGGGAGAGGTGTGCGGATAGTAGGGTGAGTTGGGAGAAGGGAGGTGGGTTGGTAGGGGTGAGTCAGTATAATTAATAATAAGTATTACGGGAAGCATAGTATGTAAAACTAGAGATGAAACTGATTTTGAAGAAATTCTGAAATTGTTCTTTTTTCATTGTTTTGCCCATATTTGATGTACTTCCTGGTATCTAATCATGATGACCCACAGAAATTAAGGTCTCAAGGCACATGGTGTGTACCAAAAATGCTATGGCTCCCCGATGCCTCGTACCTGAATTCCCAGGATTATGCAGAGGTACCACGGAGGGACGTCCGTCACACAGTAGACGAGCTTGTCCCTGTCGTTCTCCCCAGACAGAGCTTTGCCTTCTGGGATTTCACAGAAATGTTCTGCTCCATCCGCCTGTAGTGAAGGAAAGAGATTTCAGAACATCACCACTTAACAACCAACATTACTGATCTTACACAGGGATCACTATTTGCTGTAACTTTGCGCACAATAGGAGAGACAAATGCACACAAACTATCAAAACTGAGCAATACAATTACAATACCAAACAGTAGTAGCACTAACTAGCGTGATTTTCCACTTTGCAACCTGCCACCCATCCTTATAATGACATTCCATAGAAGCTTAGGTGGTCCAGGTATTCAGGCTACTATTGCACAGAGATGGCTTAAATGTCAAGAGTAATCCGCTAACAGATACAGGAAATGTGTGCCAGCCTTTCTGCATGAGCCCCCAAGAATGAGATGTACTGTCAAGCAGCAGCCGGGTAGATGCCAGTGAGGCGATCCCATGACGATGCCAGTGGGGTAATCCCATGACAACTCATGATTAAACAGTAACATGAGCCCAACTAGTAACTGATCAAACCTGCACTCGCACTCACACTCCCCGCTGTTCCCACGGAGTGGACCCTCCCTGACAGACCTCAGGGTGAAATTATATCTGTGAAGGTATGTGTGCCAATGTCTTTGTCTGGCTTTCAGTTAGGATGTCCCTGTCCTGGATGTCACAGAGGATGTTTTAATCATCCAGTTGCTAGCACCAGAGTTGTAAAATGATGTCCTGCTAAACGGAATAGGCCTATCCATCCTGTGGGGTTTAGCAGGAAGGAGCACTTGTGTGGTGGTGTTTCGCCAACAGAGGTCCTAGTAGAGCTTTTGAGATACAGTATCAACACTATTCCAACTCTAAAATGTCTGACCAGAACCGTTTTTTTCACAGGTCAAATTTTGTCAGATCTACACAAAGCTTAACATACTGTAGATGAGCTTCAGACCAAGCCTCACAAAAATTACCAGAAGGATTTTTGATTTTCTAAAGTGTCACATGGTTAAAGGGCATCATTTTTTACTAAGTCTCCCTTATGTTAGCTTCTTAGTGAAATGGTTTGAAATACACAAATTTTACAGCTGCTTTCACAAACAACCTTTTCATACTGCACAAAAGCTCTCCACAACACTCACGTTCCTCTGACAACAAGTAAAGCTAAGTGCTTTTAACAGAGCTCACCAGCCAAGCAGTGTTCAGTTTACAGACTCACATATAAATCACCTTTACCATCCAATTTAATGTGCACTTTGGTTCTTTAACAGTCGAATGTCTAGAGGATCCCCATAGGGCTTGTCATGCATGTCATAATGAATGTTTTTCCTACTTACTTCAAAGGCAATGTTGTCCAGTCCATTGCTTTCCTTGTCAGGAGCCATTAGGTCTACATAGAGTGCTGGACAAACTCTTAATCACGAGTGAACTCTGATACTCCTAGACCCTTATGAGTTAGAGCAATAGAGAGAGAGAGAGAGAGAGAGAGAGTGTGAATGAGACAGGAAAAGGGAGATATAGATACTGCAAGAGAAAGGGAGGGAGGGAGGGAGGGAGGAAGGTAGCGAGAAAGAGAAAGAGATCGGGCAGCAGGGACAGACGGCAGGTCTTGATGCCAGGGACAGTGGTTAAATATTACCTTTATCCTAACCTATCCACATCATTGCAAACACTGTACAGGAAAGGCTAGCCTTTTTTGCATTCCTGAGGCAGAAGAGGAATTCTAATTGCAGAATGCCCTTTGTAGTCAGTTTACTTCCTCTAATACCTCTGTGTATTTGTCTGCTATTGCTATTGCCTTACCTGCCATTTGGCTGTGTTTCCCGGCTCCCTGCTAAGTGACCCCCATAGTCTCCCCTCTCTCCAACCAGGAACTCCTCCTGAACTCAACTACTGAAAACTGAAATGAATATGACAAATAATAATTTATCTGTTGTAGTTTTGTTCAGTTGTAGAATTGTAAAATAAGTGTAATGTTTTTCTGTAGTCTGGGAAAAGAAGGTCTGTGTTCTAATGAACACAGGGTGCCCTGTGTAGGTTTGTGGTCTCCATATGTGAAAATCTCTATGTTAATTTGTGTTTTGGGATGTAACCCAAGAATCCCCTGTTCTGGCTGGATACTTAAGGGTGGTGATAACTTTAGTCTGAGTCATCTGCTTCTCAGAACTCCCACGTAGGTGTAGTTGAATATATGCCAGGTATGTTATATTTTGACTTGTTGATACTTTATGGTAGCCTGGAAAATCCATACCCTGGTAATCTAGAAAGATTAGGGTTTGGCCACAAACAATGTAATGGCCCAACTTGAGGGGCGGCAACAAGCATGCATTTAAAAATCTCACTGCACACAATTGGATAACACTATACCATGTTTACTCTGAATGATTTCGTACTTCGACGCAATCAGATAACACTATGATCAATGTGTACTGTCCTCCAACGTGCAGCGCTGTCTTCATCAGTTTAGCTGGTTCCCCGGAATGTTGGGGTAAAAGTAATATGCATCAGAGAGTGTTTCGCAGAGACAATTTCATTGTGCTCTCGCGAGAACTCTGGATTTCCAGGGTAACTTTATGGTTGATTGTAGTGTATGATTATTCCTGGCATTGCAATAAATTGTTATCTTAAGTGGTAATCTTTAACATTTAACCGCATATATTTGAGGACTCATCAAACTAGAGCAGGCCCTGAGCTTTTCAGTAAATTGCACCAAGCCTCTGAGTGGAAAACTAGACAAACTGTCAGAGAGTCACTGAACGAGGAAATTTAAACTTCATCTGAACTAAGTAACTGTTAAAGGTGTTGGGTTGAATCCTATATGATTAACAGATAAGCCTTTGATAGAGATAATTCTTTGGAAGTACATATTACTAATTGTTGATGAATACTTCATAGTCAACAGTATCTGTGGCTAATCATTGAAGAGTCGGATAAGTCAGAACAGGTATCTTCCTGGGAATAAGTGTATATTTCCCGGCTTTCAACACCACACATACACATTAGTCACACACATTTTCAACCTCGACCCGAACATGACCCGCAAATTCCTAATTTTAACAATAGGCTTAACGTGGTTGCATCAATATCATGAAGCCATTATAATGTAACTTTCCTTCACAAGACATTCATGTAGGCTAACAAATAAATAAATGCAGTCAATAGCCTTGGCTAAAACAGTCTATGCTATCTTAAACTGCCTATTACAAGGGGAGACGGCTGGACTTAAAAACAAAGTAGCTTATGCAACCCGTCATTCTCGCTCTCTCTCTCTCTCCCTCACACACACACACAGGCATGTGCCCACACTCAAACACATTTCTTACCTCAGGTTCTGTGCTGTAAACTTGCACAATGCAGCATGCCGATATTACTTTTCTTGCTGACAGTCAGATACGTTTCAATGGTGTAACTTGTCCTAAGCGGTAGGCTACCGACCGCAACTCTCATAAAACGCAATCGCAAATTTATAAGAAGACAATATTAGGCACAATGTTAGGCCATGCTATAGACCAATTAAACTAAACTTAAAGGAAAATTCCGGTATTTAGCACTTTGAGTCCCTTTTCTGGTTTGTTTTGGATGAACTAGAGTGGTGGACACCGAAATTTTGACGATTGGTCCTGTCTCGACTTTTCTGACTCGTTTTGAATCGCCTTTACTGCTTCAGAGTGGCTGCAACAGGCATGCACAAACATGTCCTAAAACAACCCTTAACGTTTGTTTTCAAAACTGTGCAACTCACCGAGTGGTTAGTGGTGTTCGTTGATTATTAAAATCAAATATATCGGCGCAATGTATGATTTCCAGCCGTCTTATTTGCTATTGTGGAACTATTTTTTCAGACACCTCACAACCGCGTATAAACTTCGGCTCAACATTTGAGACTGAAGCATAGAAGGTGGCGCAGTAATATCAACGTGCAATGAGTCTTCCAACAGAAATCAATGGGATTTTACAAAATGCCAAATAAAACACGACAGAAACAGTATTTCGCTATGCTACTTGTTTTGAAACATCAACGAACACCACTAACCATTCGGTGAGTTGCACAGTTTTGAAAACGAACATTAAAGGTGCCATGTGTAAGAATTGAGGTATTAGCATGCTAAATTACTAGCCACAGCCCGACAGGTGTCATAATACCAGTTTCTGCCATGGGAGGCGGTATGCGGGCAACATAACCGCCAGCCAAACTGCAATACACGAATAACTCGCACGGCTTGTGGGCGTACTTGAACCAAAGAGTATACACCTGTCGGGCTGTGGCTAGTAATTTAGCATGCTAATTCAGGTTGATATCTCTGCAGCACTATACCTTGTCATTCTTTTAATTACATCATCGCCCTTATTTCTTCTCATTCTTTTGATGCGTGTAGCTCATTTTTTGGATATTTTTACCTCAATTCTTACACATGGCACCTTTAAGGGTTGTTTTAGGACATGTTTGTGCATGCCTGTTGCAGCCACTCTGAAGTAGTCAAAGGCGATTCAAAACGAGTCAAAAAAGTCGAGACAGGACCAATCGTCAAAATTTCGGTGTCCACCGTTCATCCAAAACAAACCAGAAAAGGGACTCAAAGGGCTGTATTTTGCACATTGGCGCATGGTAGTAGTATTGTGATCACTTATTCTTGTTATGTATGGCTTTGTAGCACTTCTACCTGTTGCTGGCAGTAATTGGTGCCGCTCGGTGGTTTGTACCGGTTGAGTGCTTGCATTACGTTTTGTCGAGGTGATCTTCTAAACTAAAGAACTCGCTGGTGCCCAGCTGAGTGTCTGATTTGAAGGGGAAACAGCTGATTTCCTGGTAGGTAGCCACCTTGGATTCTGCCTTCTCACTTTCTGCTTTATGGCTAACTGTTATCTGATTATGCTTCGTAGATACCGTGAGTTTGGTGCTAGTGACCGCTGCTGTTTTGCCACGCTTTTCTCCAAGACCAGTGCTTCGCCTATTTTGGCCGTGAAGACGCCGACAACACATTTTAATGGGCTAAGTGCCTTGTCTCTTGTTGTGTCTAGATTGATTGTTTGTGTGTGTGTGTGTGTGAGAGTGAGTATGACGGTGTGCATGTAGCATGCTGGTGTGATTTATTGTTTGGTGTGTGGTTTATTATTGTTTTTTTTTATTTTATTGTTTGTCTGTCTATTTTTTGGGCTAGAAACAGGTATAGGCCTTGTGTAGCATAGCTGAGATCTGCTAAATGCTGGTGTTAAGACCCTCCTAGCTTTAGCTTTCATACTCGTGGTGTTTTGTTCCTGTCTGTCTTTTCTTTTGGGGTTTTCATGTCTTTGTGTTGAACATTGGTGGGAGGCCTTCTCTATACTGCTGTGGATCACCAGTGATCCTTGTAGCTGGCCTATAACTAGTTTCGGTTTCTATTTGTTTATTATTTCCTTTTTCCTGTGTTGAACATTGGTGGGAGGCCTTTTAGTATACTGCTGCGGATCACCAGTGATCCTTCTAGTCGGCCTACCACACCTGCTCGCATGTGTTGTGTTTTTGTCTGTTTGTGCATATGTGAGTATAATCCTCACCCATCTACTCATTCCCCCTGTTCTCCTTTTTCCAGGTGCTGAGGCCCCAAGGCAGGGAAGACAGTCCTATCCTCCAGGTGGTGGTGTCCCCCTACTGTGTGCAGTGCTCACGTGTGCTTCTTGAGGTGTGCTGTCTTAGCCTTTGTGTTGACGTCTGTGTGTAAACACGTGTGAGTGGTCTATTTGGGATTCCCCCCCCCCCCTTTGACTTGTGATATCTGGTCCCCCTGCTGGTAAGCCTCAGCACTGTCTCTCTACCCTCCCTTGTCATCTATATGGTGTGAGTGAAAGTGTCTTATCTATCTGTTGTGAGAACATACAATTTGTATTTAATAAAACATAACTTATTATTGGAACCACATCTCTGTTGCAGTTAGTAACGAGCTTGTGAGCTTTTGGTCTAAATTTGGGTAAAATTTAGGTATACTTCTCTGGGTGCAAGTCCTAGGGTGGCGTAGTCTGGCGTTACACATTGCTACTACTACAATCAGAATAAAGATATTATGAAATACTGTACATCTCATGATGAGTAGTTATTCACCATCATTTGCAAATTGGTAATGACGGTTAAAAGTGAGAGACACGTATGGAGCACAGCTGAAGACGCACTGTCACGAGATATAAGCAACTCCTCTGCAGGATAAATCAAACACAAACAACCTCTGCCCCAAACACACCCAAGACTGATTAAAAAAACCTAGGAACACCTTGTTGCGCCATGCGCTCGACGAAAACCCTCCCAATGTGGACTGGACATCCTACTAAATTTGAATAAGCTTTTGACGAGTGACGATGCGCTTTTGACTGTCATGATAGGGCCCAAAGTGCTAAATACCGGAATTTTCCTTTAATTCGCCTACAGGCTAGTGTAAACATCAGTAGAGTGTGGCAACATGCATGGAAATAACTCAAGCAACTTCTTGGGGTTTTTGGGGACGTTACACGTTACCAGATAATTGTGGTTAGGACCTAAATGTTATCCCTTGACTTACATCAGATTTTTTATGAAATAGAAGCTACTTTAGACTACCATCTGGATAATTACAAACAACTGTTTAATTCTATTATAGGCCTATGGATAGGCTTTGTCCCCTCCAATGCGGTATTTTTGTATACAATCTATGCATGTGCATTTGAGACAGAGGGAGAAGGAGATGGGAAATCTCGCTATAGCCTACCGCACACGCACATGAATTTTAACCCAGAACGTTGCTATCTAGCGAATTTGTCCCAACCCACCCACAACCCGCAATATTACCTGGAAAATTCACCTGCCCCTGTGTGTGTGTATATGTGTGGGTGTGCTTATGTGTGTGTGCTTATTTTATTTATTTTTTCATTTTTAACTATGTGCCGCTACAGTATATCGTAAATGAGTGGTTATGGGATGGGTTGAGATGCCCCAACGTACAAAACAAATGTGGTCTTAGGCCCTAAGCCCTACGGTTCTTGAGATATTCACTGAAAACTGTATCCGCCCTACCCTCCTTTCGGGGGGGGGGGTCCAGTCCGGCGGAGGGCTATATGCCCACCAAATTTTGTGCAGCCGGGTCTTTCAGTGTCTCAGGAATCGTTGACACAAAATTACTGAAGAAAAAGAAAAAAAAAAACTCCTATATGACCCTACACTAAATGGGAGTGATTGTGGGGCAGGACAAAGTAAGAGATAGAGACCCGACAAACACTGGACGGCCCCACGGACTTTAAGCGGACATTCACAACGTCCCCAATTGATTACCAGAACGTTATTGACGTCCGGAAGTTCTCCTTTTGGTCCTTGTGTGATGTCCAGTGTCTGACATTTTGGGGACGTCCCTGTTAAGTCCCTCAGTGTCGTCCACATTGGGTCATCCCAAAAACATCCCAAGGACAACCTTGTGTGTGCCCGACAATAACGTTATACCGTTATATATTGTTTGATAAGTGCACACGAGGCAAGTTGAGAGTATTCTGGCTGCAGCCTGCAGGACGGGCAGGGATATCCACACATCCACATCTGCGACCTCACATGATACACATCATTAGTTCAGCTCACGGTTGACTAGCTACAGCATTCGGAAGAAGTACACCACCGGTGGCCACCAATGAAAGTAAGTAACATGTCTGGCTGTGTATGTAGCCGATAAAGTTTTCAATAACTGAATGAAACCTAATGAAAAGTTGTCAAATGTTAACTTAATGTAGCAGTCAAACTATGCTAGCTCACCTTTAGCAGCTTTAGCAGGTTAGCAGCTCATTAGCCTACCTTAGTCTAGGCCAGTGGTTCTCAAATGGGGGTACGCGTACCCCTGGGGGTACGTGAAGGCACTCCAGGGGGTACGTGAGATTTTAAAATATACATATATCCTTGCAAAAATACTTTTAAAACAATTATGTAATAAATATTTTACATAATAAATATTTCAGGAAAATATAAGTTCATAAAATGAATTTTATATTTCAGTAGGCTATTCAATTTCATTATCCTAAAAACCCAGAGTCCCCCCCCCCATACCAGGATGGTTCGACCCAACCTGTCACATGCCACCCGCCATCACCTGTCAATCACTGTCAAAACTCAAACGATGGAGTCGTGGTTAAAGCGTAGCAGTAATTCTTGTGAAAACACGGAGAGACAAGTGGCAAAGAAGGCCAAACTAGAGCTGGCAAAATTCCGGCTGTATCTTGAAGAATATGTTTTATTGCTCTGTTTTAAGTCTTTTTTTCTCAACTAAAAATGCTTTGCGCTGGTTAGGGGGTACTTGGCTGAAAAAATATTTCACAGGGGGTACATCACTGAAAAAAGGTTGAGAACCACTGGTCTAGGCTACTAGTTCTACGGCAATATACAGTTGTGTGTCTATGAACAAAGTAAGATCATTGCAGATATGGGAATTATGTAGTAGTTACGTTTTGAGTGAAGAGTTTAATGTATGCAAGCTAGGGAATGGATTTTGGCAAATTCACGTTTAGGCTACCTTTTGCTGTGCTTGCTTGCGTGCTTGGTGTACAAGTGTACAATACCATTTTATGAATTGTTTAAATGTCATTGTAATTTATTTGACGTATGCTCACGGTGTCATTGCTAAGCACCGTTTAGAAGTTCTGCTGTCCCTGAGAATTTACCATGACGTCACAACAAAAAAATTCTTCGACGGCATTTCAGAATGTAAACAATAGGCTCCAAGATACTTCCGGGTGGCAGAACGCAAGCGGCTTCCACTGATTTTACATAGTTAAAAACGTTGGTGATCAAAGTTGAAACAATAACGAAAACGTGTTGTGTTTGGGGTTGTGCCACCAGATATACAGCAAGGGAGACAAATCTCCGATTTGAGGGACAAATCTCCGATGAGATTTCTGACGAGAAGCGAAGGAATCAGATACTGAGAAAGAACCAGTCCCTCAAAGATTGGGATGAAATTTTTCTGACTGTCAGATATTTTGTATGATTTCTCTACTGGCACTTCAGCCTAGGGGTCATTACATGTGAAAACAGCCAATAACAGAGTATCATGTACATGATACCTCTTAGCCTGGCGGGCCATCCTATATCATTGAAATGTATAGTCTGGAATCGACCAATTCACCTCGCTTAATCCAAGGGGCAGGCAGAGAATTGTCTTTCAAACTGCCTAGGCATGCAATAGGCCAGCGCTACGACCATATCCTTATCCGATCGGCAAAACGGCAAATACATCCTTCTTCGAAAGGAATGACTTAAGTGCATTGTGTTGCTCAACTTTCAAAGAAAAGCACAAGTCCAACTCCTCCAAAGTTGACACCAACGCCGATTCAAACAACCGCTCTTCGTTCACCATAGCCACCTTCCTTGTTGTTCACCGTCGCAGGACTGTCGTCATCCTGTTAAGCCCGCCTTAAGACTCTCTAACAAAATAGAGCGCTGTGATTGGATGACGTCCACGGCGTCAGCCAATAGAAATGGTTTGCTACTAGACGTACAGGCTGAGCAAATTAATTTGCCGTCGCTAGGGTGCGTCTAGATTTCTAGGCTAGGTACCTCTCAGATTTTGCTGAAAAGCTGTGAAAATATGCCTTATGTTACCAAACGAGGGAATCTGAAGTTTCAGGTCAATATCTCAAATGGTTTGCCCGTGGCGTCCATTTGAATTCCGGGTGCCACGGCCCTAATTGACACATTGGAGTCTCTGAAGAAGACGCATGGGCGTCGAAACGTTAGTCTTTATAGGGCTGTATATAACGTTGTCCAAATTAATAGGTCGTAATTAGCCTAGAAAATTCAGACCCTGATAATCTAGAAAAATTAAGAGTCTGGCAAAGAACAATGTAATGGCCCAACTCGAGCGGTGGCAACAAGCATGCATTTAAAAATCTCACTGCACGCAATTGGATGACACTAGACCATGTTTACTCTGAATGATTTCGGACTTCGACGCAATCGGATAACACTACGACCAATGTGTACCGTCCTCCAACGTTGCAGTGCTGTCTTCATCAGTTTAGCTGGTTCCCCGGGAATGTGGGGTAAAAGTAACAAGCATCATTGCTCTTTGACAGAGTGTCTCGCAGAGACAATTCCATTGTGCTCTCGCGAAAACTCTGGATTTCCAGGGTAGGTCGTAATTAGGCGTTGATGTAAAGATATTGCATGTAGATGTTAAGCTACTAAATTTTCAGGTGACCAATGCACGAACAAAACCAGGAAAAAGACAAATATTATCAAGGCTTTGAATGTTTCCGTCTGTGCACGGGGGTGTCTGTAGATCGGTGTGCATAGCATTAATTCCTGCAGGCCTGTGGCCATGCATGCACCCTTAAAATAGCATCTGAATTTGCGCGACTGACATTAGACCAGGAGGTTCCTGGGGGGTATTCCATCAACCTCGCTAATGAAGGCGGCGCTTAACAGAAATAGCCTGGCTTGAACTAGCGTAAACTTTCACTTGGGGCATCTTGGCCTCGTTTATTCAAGCGAGGTTTAGTTCAGCTTCATCTCTGCTCGTGCACGAGGTAGAAAAGTAGACCAAAACAGTAGATTGACGAAAAGACGATATATGTCGTAAAATTAAGACAATACTAGACGATTTCTGTTCGATAGGCAAGCGCCATCTACAGGATTTTCATCGAAAGTCATGAAATTTAACATCGAGAGAAAGAAATAGATTGCCTACAGAAATTGGAGAATAATGAAAGCATACATTTAAAACAACAATGCTAATGGTTTGAAATCAATTGTGAGTTTGATTGGCTTCACTCTTGAACACATAGACTATAGCCTACAGTCTATACTTGAACAAAACGAGTGAATGAATAAATAGTATAAACTCAAAAACAACTTTGCCATATATTTAAAACTATCTATAGCCAACGGCTAAGGCCAGATTTTTTCCTGAATTGTTCAGTTGTTGCGGAAAGCACGAAACTTGGTACAGTTATAGTACTACCCCTAGTGATCAAAAATGGAAATGGACCCCAACACATAGCGCCCCTATTTTGACTTCAAATATGGCCACCAAAATATGCCCTTTTTTCTACATTTATAATGCTCTGCAGCTTTTAACACATAATATGACATGTCTATAGCCATCTTTCAGCATTATGAAATACATAATGTGACAATCATGCATAATTAAAATGGCAGACATGTTGGATTTTAAGGAAGTAACCATAAATTCTGACACAGAGTCAAAAACTGTGGTGCATTTAGGCTATGTGTGAAGTTTTAACTGTGTGACTAAACCCTGCACTTGCCTGGGCTCAATCCTTCTAATTTGCCCCCTAGAGGCTGGCATGCTAGCAAGGAGGCTAAAACTCATGGATGCTAGCGTCTGTCAAGTCTCTTAAAGAAACATATGCTACTATCCCAGTTCAGATAGTAGAAAGGAGAATGTCATGGTTAATAGCATCAAAGAATTAATGAATACTAATGACTTAGCAACTTAGATGAGGACTTAGCTACTCTCAATGCTTCGGTCACAGACAGAAAAGCAGTTTCAGTAGAATGACTTGAAAACAGACTGCATAGGGTCTAGCAGGTTGTTATGATGTAGTAAGTCCAAGACTTGCTTAAAGACCACTTTCTCCATAAACATTGACAAGAAAGGAAGAAGGGAGATAGGACTGTAAAAACAGGAATGATTTTAGAGGTGGTGGCAAATGATACATATTCCATCTTTATCCTTCTTGACTGATTTTTCACTAGTTTCACATTTGGCTAGGGTCAGTGTCACTACTGGTAGCATAAGCCAGTACCTGGAGCCTACAAAGGTTGCACAGGTAGTCCAACTCCTCCAGTATGGCACACCAATACGTTCCATTGCCAGAAGGATTGCTGTGTCTCCCAGAGCAGTCTCAAGAGCATGGAGGAGATTCCAGGAGACAGTTGCTCTAGGAGAGCTGGGCACCCAACAGCAGGACCAGTATCTGCTCCTTTGTGCAACAACAAACAGTAGGAGCCCTGCCAAAGCCCTACAAAATGACCTCTTCCAGGCCACTGATGTGAATGTCTCTGACCACACTGTCAGAAACAGACTTTATGAAGGTGGCCTGAGGGCCTGATGGCCTCTGGAAGGACCTATGCTCACTGCCCAGCACTGTGCAGCTCAATTAGCATTTGCCATAGAATACAAAATTGGCAGGTTCGCCACTGACACCCTGTGCTTTTCACAAATGAGACCAGGTTCACCCTGAGCACATGTGACGTCTGAAGATGTCTTGGAGAATGCAATGCTGCCCGCAACATCATTCAGCATGACTGGTTTGGTGGTGGGCCAGTGATAGTCTGGGGAGGGATATCATTGGAAGAAGGCAAGACACCGGCACCCTCACTGCTCTTGGGCATCAGGATGAAAACTTCAGACCCATTGTCTGATCTTGTATTTGTGCAGTGGGCCCTGGGTTTCTCCTGATGCACAACAATGATCGACACATGTAGCGAGAGTGTGCAGGCAGTTCCTGGAGGATAAAGGCATTGATTGAAATCCGATTGAACACCTCTGGGACATTATGTTTTGGTCCATCCAACACCGCAAGGTTGCACCACAGACTGTGAAGGAACGCAGTGATGGCTGTGTCCACATCTGGGAGCAGATCCCCCCAGGACATCACCCGCCGTTTCATTAGGAGCATGCCCCGATGCCATCAAGCATGTCGGGGCCATACGAACTACTGAGTACCATCATGAGTTGCTGCCATAAAATTCAAGCAAAATGGACTAGCTTTCCGGATCATTTTTTCACTTAGGGGTCTTTTTTCACTTAGGGGTCTCAGACATATCTACATGGATGAAGACACACCACCTCCAGCTAAACCTCTCAAAAACCGAACTGCTGGTCCTCCCAGCTAAACCTACTATACATCATGACATCAACATCAAAATTGACTCTCTGTCTGTTGCACCTACCAGGGCTGCAAGAAATTTAGGAGTCGTTCTCGACAACCAACTAACCTTCTTTGATCATGTTGCCTCGGTCGCCCGGTCATGCCGTTTCACACTCTACAACATATGGAAAATCTTGACTTGACTCAAGATGCTACCCAACTCCTGGCACAGGCAAGTCACAGTGAAACCCCTTCAGATGATCCAGAACACGCCGGCGCGTCTGGTCTACAACCAACCCAAAAGGGCACGTTTACCCCCCTGCTCATCCAGCTACACTGGCTACTATGGCCGCCCACATCAAATTCAAGTCTCTAACGCTTGCCTACAAAGTAGGGCTGTAACGATATGCGATTCGAAACCGAAATCGCGACACTCATATCCACGATACTGGATATCCGCGACACACCCTTTCCAGTGTTTCACACAGTGCTTTGCAGCTTACACGGCCGCATAAGCAACACACATCTCCCGCTTTACTTGACGTTGTTCAAAAATAAATAAATAAATAATTTCATACCTCTCGTTGCTTTCATTGTAGACTAGGCTATGTGTTCAACTTTAGAATATAAGTAAACAGAAGTATAGAAGTAAACCCCATCTCCTTACCCCGCTCTCTCTCGCGCTCCCTCCCACTCACTCCTCCCTCTCCTGCTCAATGAACACGTGTGACTCGGCCAATACAATCCAAATAAAACATTCACAGTTGTGAAAGCAAGGACGCATAGAAGACGACTAGTTAAATTACTGTAACATCGGCGCACAAGACATTGCGTAGCGTTCTCCCACGCAGGGCATGCTGGGATACGGGAGCGAACATTTGGGGTTTATGTCTGTATTTCTGCTAAGTTATAAGTCTAAAGTTAGCGTCTTTATTGTAACATGTTTCCCTTTTAGTTCTCCCTCGTGTGTGATCCTCTTTGTGTGGGGGGCTGCGTCCACCCCTGTATGTGTAGCGTGTGTGTGTACTTGACCTGCTCCGTGTGTATTGTGTTCTGTGTCCCTGCCCTCGTTCTCAAATAAAGCTTGCATTGAACGAAGCTTTGTGTCCTGAAACCTCAAAACGTTACATTACTATTAAATCCGCTTAGCATCATTACATTGCTGCACATATTTGTTTAAAACGTTTGCATTGAAGTTGACTGATCATCTCAATACCAACGTTTCCCAAAAGGCCTGTCCCAAGGAGAAACAAGTATTAGGCTACCTTGAAACTTAAACACACATGGGGAAACTGAACAGTCCAATAAGTAGACTATGATAAGCTAGCCAACTATGCTACTTTGTTTATAATATTTCCAGGCTTCAACCAGACAACTGAATTAAAGAGGTAGAGTTGTAATAAAAATAGTAGGCCTAGGCTATAGGCTATAAAAAAATCGAGGTTTGTATCGAACCATGAGTCAAAAATCGTGATACAAACCGAATCGTGAGGTTGGGGTATCGTTACAGCCCTCCTACAAAGTAGTCTCCAGTTCTGCTCCCACCTATTCAAATGCCCTCAGACAGGCATACCTCCCATCTGTTGCGATCCTCAGACAAATGACGCGCCACGCTAAGGTCAATCCAAACTTTTACCAGTTCCTACTAGAGCAAGGGCATCCCTCTCCATCTTCAAAAAAAACTCCTGAAGACCCAACTCTTCAGAGAATATCTCCTCTCGTAGCACAACTTACAACTAGCTAATTCTAGCACTTACCACCTGACTAAAACTGACACTTGACTGTATAAAAACAGCACTCACTGATGCACTTTTTCCTATTGTTCTCTACCTTTTTGAATTGTTTTAAATTGTTCTACAGTTGTTGAGAGAATTGTTTTAAAAGCTTTAAACTGTTTACCAGGTTGTAAGTCGATTTGGTTAAAAATGCATCAGCCAAATGTAATGTAATGTAGATGTCCAGCATGATGTTTTCCCCATTGAGATCTGATGTGTTTTATTTTTTAAAGTGTATAATTTTTTCAGCAATTTGCTCAGAAAGAGAAGGTAGAATAAGAATTTATTGATGTGATGAAAATATAGAATTTCTGGCTTATTTTCTTACACGGTGGCAATATTGGAATCTTACCAGATTATTTATACTTGATGCCTTATTGAGGTTGTGATAAAATGACTTTTCAAGAAATGGTTTTTGAATGATATTTCTATCATGAATAACAATAGAGATGGTCTATATTTTCACATTTGGTATCCGCCATTTTGGATTTCAAAATGGCCAACATCAGGTTTGTTTGTAAATCATGTCAATAGCTTCCTTGACCCTAAAAGTTAAGTGTTAGAACTTAAAAGACATTTTTATCTTGCTTAATTTTGAAGTTGTATCAACAATTCTTTTAAGAATGGTGGCCATATTTGAATTCAAGATGGCGGCCACTAGGGGGTGCTATGTGTTGGGGTCCATTTCAATTTTTGATCACTAGGGGTAGTAGTATAACTGTGCCAAGTTTCATGCTTTCTGCAAAAACTGAACGATTCCGGTGCTTAGCCGCTGTACTATACGTTCTTATATTAAAAGAGTTCACTCCAAATTATTGTCTAGGTGTATGTGGTCATAAAATAAATTAGTATCAACATAATAGCCTATTGTCTCCCATAAGTCCCAAAGTGTTTGAAATAAAATTATCTGAAATGCAATGGCTTTCAATTCAATTTATGCCTAGTATTTAATCTGTGTACGTAGCACACAGTTGATTTGACATTCATGAACAATCGTCGACACATAAAGCAGTTTTAATTATTAGCTGCCTAGCCCTAGGCTACACAATAATTATCCTTGGGCTTGCATCAGATATAATATAGCCCACTGGCAAAGCTGTCACTGAACAGCCTACCAAATGTGCATGACCCTTTATCAGCAGTAGACATATGTCTTTCATCAAAGATTATAACTAAAAATACCATTATCAAGGTGTTAAACAATGTAGCCTTAATACTTCGTATGGGAAGCGAACCTGCGAACACGCAAGAATGTAATTCCTTTCCTATGCCGTCTCGCTGCACGTTACACCAACACTCCCGTTTTCCCCTGGTTTCTTCAAGGTCATCTCCCAGCACCCTCCCGTTTTGTTATTTCTCCCGGAAAACTCCCGTAAATTGCATGGCCATCAAACTTCATTTTAAAATCATTGATCCATTCAGGTTGCCAGATTGTGTATGAAATACACCCTACACATACACAATCACTTAGTTTCAATTTCAACCGTTTTGTCATAGGCTAAAACCTGGCAACCCAAAACCCAAATAAGGAAGCGGGTGCCGACTGCGCAGCCTGAGTCTCGTCGTAAGCAAGCGGGCTAGTTGAATGGCCTACTCCAGAACTAGCTGTTGTGAAATTGTTGCGAATTTAATTGATTAACACATCACATAAACTGTTATTGAGTGTTGTTGATACACTGAACTTGTGCCCTTGGAACCAAATCTGACAGCAAGCAGCTTTGGAGTTTTGGAAGTAGGCTGCAGGCAGGCAGATAACTGGCATGCGTAAGGTAATGGTAAGGTAAAAGCAACGACCGAAATGCAGTGCTGAAACATGTGTATGAAACGTATTAAATATTTAAATATGCAAACACAGATCCGGTTATCGGACCGATAATAATATTTTCATTTTTTCACTTATCGGCTAATAATATATCGGCCGCCGATATATTGTGCATCCCTAGTTCTAATCAGTAAAATTTAGACTGTAAAATGAAGGAGAGAGAAGAAAACGTGCTGCCTGGATCATTGATTGGAACATTTACTTTTTAAAAACGGCCTGATGGTGTTCATAAAAAATAAAGTGTTGAAAATAAAGTCCTCTGCAATGTCTGCAGCAAGGAATTTGCATATCAACGGAGTTCATCAACTCTATAGTCGCACATCAATGCAAAGAAATAAGTGTTGACATTGAGGGGAATGTTAATTTATTTTCATTCAGAGGCGATTGCTCTAAGACTACAGGGGAAGCTCAGCCACCTCTAAAATATCACGGAAAATCGCATCAAATAACACTATTATATTAGCTTCTAGCCTACTATTCCAACTAGAATATGCTGAAAACATGTTCATCTTCATGGCTAGTTTGTTCAGCAATAAGGTTTTGCCGGTCATTTATCGTGATTTCGCACCCGTAATACATTGCTGTGATGACGTGATCCATAAAACAAAAAACATGCAAAAAACCCATAGACGCTCGGCTTCACTGGACTTTCAATGGCACTACAGAGTGGGCTGATTTCAGTGCAGAAAAGCTACACATTTATTGGACAAGCGCCACAAAATCGTAATTTCCAGGGAAGCCCGGCGTCTCTGGGAGTGAATAGGCGTGTTCGACTTGAGGCAGATCTGTGCAGATCTGACTTGATGTGATGCATGCTGGGTTGAACACAATGCATACTGGGATGGACGCAATGCTTGCTGGTTAGAAATTCTGTCCGACTTCTGTCAGCCGGGGAAGGACTTACCACCGTGACACCATGTCACATGACCTTAAAATATTGCGGGAGTCTTAGCCTGCAGACAGATCTTGCAGTTGCCTTCCACAAGCTGAAACACGCCCTCATGACGTCAGTTCAAAGACGTGATAGGGCCATTTGGGAGGAATGTCCTCATGACGATTTTGACGGGAGTCTCATGCTGCTTCCTTATGTTGGAATATGCGAAAATGAACAGAAATCGAAGGGATACCTTCTTATATGTGATTTCTGCAACAATGGTAGGCTAGCCTACTGAAAACGTTTGGATATTCTGTTATATTCTGCTGTTGGCCAAATAGATAGACACACATATACACAGGTTTGCCGTTTACCAACAAAACTAGATGCGCGCGCAGCCGTGAGGCAGAAGACGCTTGGTGGCCGTCCAACAGTTATAAACTTAACCTAAATAGTCGGCTGTTGTAAGCTACAATCGGATTTTTTTGTATACCCCTGTTGTCTCAATGATAATAACATCTCATTTTAGACTATATTTCAAAGTTTGACGTTCATTTGGATTATTAATATAACATCGTATTTTGTCATTTTTGGCGAAGACATGCATTCCGTTAGGGATATTGAACATATTTAACATTCTCTAACCATCGTGATTTCCAATTGGTGCAGTTTTCAGCACAAAAACTAATTTTATTCTTTTGCTCTTTTGCATTGCTCTATGCTGTTCTATGGTACTTTCTGCCTCTTGGTTGCACACGCATGTTTTCATGACGTTCCATAGAAATCCATGTATAGGGGAAACACTGTTAACTGTATGACAACAGTGGTTTATTTAAACTACATCATAAGAATTTATTTTGTCAGTCATCATGCTCATTTTAATGAGTAAGAATGAAAGTTCTGCTGTGTTTATTGCAAACAAAATTCCGCGATATCTCCCGCGAGTCACGTCAGGCAGACTGTAGCCTGTCTGTCCGGGATGAGCTGCCCTCTGTTGTAGCTCCTCCCGGCTAGCCTCTGAAGATCACGTTTACGTAGAAAGCCAGACCAAGTCAGATCTGCCTCAAGTCAAACAAGCCTATAGAGTGGCGAAGTCCTGCCCCTTCTACTTCCGGTCCATGGGACCTATCTTTCAAAAAATTATGAACGGGAGTTAATGGAGAGATAACAATTATTTTTTGGTCCAGTTTGAATTGTGCCACGAATTTCACATATGATGTGTGTGAATTTAAAAGATAATTTTTCACGTCAAGAAAGTACTGTTGTTCGATAGACTTCAAAAGTTATGTTGGTTTTGTGCGAATCCACTCAGTGGACTACATCTCTCGTCTCGAACGATGTACATCACCAACGTAATGAAACGATAAGAGCTGTTATGCTAGTTAACGGTTGCATCTTGCTGTCACTTAACAGTATGTAATGTACAGTCTATGGACGAATACAACTTACCTGATGTGTTTAATCCTCTGACTCATGGTATTTTCTTCGGCAAGGAAAGCCCAATTAAGACCTGTTGCTGGTATGCTTGTACAATCTAGTGTGGCTGTGAATGAGCTAACGTCACTAGCGCGACTGATGGGTTTGTAGTCGTTGGAATTACGATCTTTCACAATGTTGTAATTCAGTAGTTACGAAACAAACTGCAAATGTCTTTACATGAAAAATTGTCTTTAAAATTGACAAACATCATATGGGTAATTCAAGGCACAAGTCAACCGGGACCAGAAAATAATTTCTTTTTCGCCATAGACTGCCATTCAATTTTTTTTGAAAGATAGGTCCCATGGAGGCAAACAGAAGGGGCGGGACTTCGCTACTCTATTGGGACAGTGGGATGGCCCGGACGCCGAGCTTCTGTATGATGATTGGAGGAACCGTCATAGAGGCTGGACTCTTTTTGATTGACAGCATATGTTGCGATCTGACAGGAAGTGGTTCAAGTTCAAGGCAGGGATGCGTTAACGTTAGTGTTAGCAGGTGAAGTCGAGAGACAAGGCAAGTTGCAGCTCAAATTCTCATAATTTGGGAGCAACACAGTCGGTTTCAATTTGTCTTTGTAAATAGCATACTGTAAATAAAACCGTAATGTGGAGTTACAGAGTTTGTGACTTGCTTTTGTTCCAGTTGTGTGTATTTAGGTAGCGCGCTATATAACATTATGCCATGTCTGCCATGCCAACTCTATAGCCTACTGTTTGGGATACTTTTTGCCCCTCAAAGAACAATATAGCATCTTAATAATAAAATTTTTATCAGAGCTTCCCCTGTTCCAAAGAGCAGCAATCGCCACTGTTTTCATTGTGTCCCCGAGGTTTATATCTGTGGCCTGAAATGCCTTGTATGTGAAAAAAAACTTCTTCCCGAAGCACTTTTGAATTTATTTCCTTAGCATATTAGGTCATATCATAGATTATTATGACGATTATTTGAACAGTGAAAATAATAATAAGAGTTTTTGAACTTTAATGTCACTAATGCTGATTATTCAATGATTCATTTGAATTTAAATATTTAAAATACTTTCACAGCAAAAATGATATATGCGATTAATTTAGATTAATTAATCATAGAGTATGTAATTAATTAGATTCTTTTTTTTAATCGATTGACAGCCCTAATTAAAAGGCTAAAGTCCTACATTGGCTATGTTGTAGCCTATCCCCAGAATATCAGTAGCAAACTCCGTCTCTGTCTCGCAAAACAGTCTCCAAATAAAACGCACATCGGCCTGTTGCCTATTCTGCCAGCTTGTGCCAATATATCATCCAAAATGCTTGATTGCATTGCATTCTCCACATTTTTAGCTACATTTTCATGTACCACATCAGCATTTTTGTTCAGTGAATCTTTTGTAAATTGCTTTACAATAGCGTCGGGCCCTTGTCAGCAGCCTTCGGCTTGCCTCTTGCCACTATTCACTCCTTCGTCTTCAACATTCCCTTCTCAGTATTTTTGGCCTCAATGTGTCTAGTTACATCTCTGTTCTTAGTCTTGGATTTTGTGAAGTAGGCCTAAATGTCTAAATATCACCTGCTTGCTGCCGCTTCCTTTTAAAACAGCATCTTTTTCTCTCTCGAGCATTTAATCTGCTGCCGGTTTGTCTCTCCACATCGTCCAAAATGTTTGATTGCATTGCATTCTCCACATTTTAAGCTACATTTTCATGTACCACATCAGCATTTTTTTTCAGTGAATCTTTTGTAAATTGCTTTACAATAGCGTCGAGATGTGACTAAAGTGGATGACATGAGCCAGATCGTCAGTTATGTCATAGTTGAGCAAGATGCTCTCGGTGTTGCCATTGATGTGACGATTAAAGAGTCATTCATCGGTTTACAATTAACAGTTGTCATTTTCAAAGATCTACAGCCTGAAACCCTTTGCACTGTGACAGTTGATGAACTGTTTTTGCAAGCAAACCAGGTGGAGATTTACAGATTACATTACTACTGATTTCTCAATGGAACTGTTGTCATTCTGTGCATGCTTGAAAGACCATATCTCACAAATGAAAA
The DNA here is from genome assembly GCF_018492685.1 of Alosa sapidissima. Taxonomy (NCBI): domain Eukaryota; kingdom Metazoa; phylum Chordata; class Actinopteri; order Clupeiformes; family Clupeidae; genus Alosa; species Alosa sapidissima. The sequence goes on from NC_055967.1 coordinate 27,506,033, forward strand.
CAGTGCAACAGCTGACGAAGATGTTGATCATCGACAACAGCTGCATAACTGCGAATTTCGGGGAGGTTTGCATGCTTTTTATGACCATCCCAGTGAGAGTGGCCTCTGCAGAGCTAGTTTTTTCTCCCAAAACTGAAACAGATAAAAAGCTATCTCAGGAGCTCAATGGGACAGAGTCGTCTCTCTGGACTTGCCATACTGTCAATTGAGAATGCCTGTGCGCGCCATCTGGATCTTAAGGATTTAAGATGAGTTTGCACAGAGGAAAGGCCATGAAATGCAGCTATAATGTAAGTGAGCATCTTTTTTGTGTATTTGGGCCTAGGCCTATGTTTGTGTAGTCATGGTGACCGTGATTTCTTCAAGTAAGAGTTGTTCATGGGGGGGCCAAGATGGCGCTGTAGTTGGTAAGTGAAATGTAAGCTCTGTAGAAACTTTCAAGCATTAAATCATTTAAGTAAGTCTAATATGCTTTGTGCTGGTTAGAAAATATCATTTTTATTTTAGTCGTCATAATTAAGAACAGGCAGTAAAGTTTTTCTCATTATTTGCGATATTTGGCTGCCAGCGACCTGTTTACTAAGTGATTAGCTGCATGATATAGCCTAGAAATCTAGACGCACCCTAGCGGCAGGAATTACATTTGCTTCCAGGGCTAGTCTAGCAACTCTCCGTTGGCTTGTGAGCTCGAAAAATTCTACTTCAGCCCAATCAAATCAGCCCAATCAAATCGTGTATAGAGTCGTTAGGCGGGCTTAACATCAGGGCTTGAAAACGAAATTATTTTTCAAACGTTCCGTTCCGAACGGTTCAGGTAGGCCTATGTTTAACGTTTTCGTTCTTGCATGCGTTCCGCCACAAACATATCGGTCCTGAACCGGTTCGGAACGCAAAATATCGTTCGTTCTTAAAGTTCCGGCAGTGTTTGGCGGGCCTATCAAGTCTATTTTTGTGGACTTTACCTTAGATGAGACGTAGGGGAGAGCCGGGACGATTGAAACACGGGACGAATGAAACAATCCAGTTTTCTCCGAGTGTGATGATGATAGACAGACGTCCTTCGGTCAAAACATAGAGCATGTTAACCTCCTTCTATCAGCCAAATATCTTCCTGCTATGTCATTTTATCACGGAGTGATAAACGAGTTTTGATGCGCAAAAGTAAACTTCATTAGTGGTTACATTTTTTCGATTATCAATGAGTGTTTTTCATTTAAAGGTTTGACGTAATGCTTATTCAGTAGACCATTTAGTGTTCTCCACAATCCCAGACTTTCATATCGCATGCTTGTTTACATGGAAAGCAAATCAAGCTGTAGTGACATATGTCTGTGTCGGGACGATTGAAACACGTGTTTCAATCGTCCCGACCAGGTTGTAACTCCATGTATTTTAATTAAATGCACAAATAGGTGTGTTTAAACAATTATTTATGGAGGTAAGACATAGAAAAACAGTTTTAGGAAGATGAAAATACATTTGGGCCCACCAGATAGGGGGTTGAGTTTCCCCATGTTATCCTATGGAGACTGACGGCCGGTGGGTCGTTAAGCCTACTTATTTGATTGTGCATTGGCCTAACCCACCTAAAAACCTAGTGAAACGACATTTTCAACAATATAAACATGATATAAATGGGAAGGCTTACCGTTCTAGCTATAAACATGGCAGAATCATCCACTTCTATTAGATATTAGATATTTCAAAAACCGCTGCATACACGCTTCATGATGATGGCAATGAGTTGTTAACAGACATGCACAAAGACGTATAGCCCTGCAACAATATATCTAAAATAAAAACTTTTGGGAGTACCATTCATGATAACGGTTTTGTTCAAAGCTGAAAATGCATCTGTATTTGACAGAGGACAGATGTAGGTTAGGTTAGATGTAGGTGACCAAATATTAGCTTTCTGTGTGGTACGATCGCTATGTAAATTGCGTTTAATTAAAACGTGTTTCAACTGTCCCGGCTCTCCCCTACTCATTATTTCCCCTTGATTTAGCCTACCGTAGCTATGCCCAAAAATAATAAATCACAGGCAGCATCCAAAAACATTCAGATGGGCTATCCATCCCATAGCCAGACTTACTGTAGGCCTAACCTATGCCTATAAATAATTTCTTATCAAAAATATTTCTGGATACGTGCTAAACTCCTTACCTGATTGTAGCCTAAGTTTTATCCATATGGAGATCTTCAAAGGCTTGCGCTATAATTCCAACCCTGTTTATAAACGAACCTGTCTGTTGCTGACAAGGCCTATCTCATATTTCCCGTTTAACTCTTCTACATAGAATAGGCTACAATTGCGCAAACATTTCAAATCCAGACTTTAAAAACAACAAGGCGTGGACAGGCAAAATAGGCTATTACGCATAGGCTACAAACAATTTCCAAATCAGTTTCAGTAGCCTACGCTACGAGCTGGCCTAAGATCCGAAGTGGCAGACGGATAGGTTACATTACAACAGCAAGACAAAATATACACATTTGGACCAAAGGTCCATTTATTCTTTTTTTTTTTTTTTTTCAAACTGCAGAAATCAAATTATTAGGCTGTTCGCCTACAGTAGTTGGCTACATAGCGGCTTGTTAGCTCACATTAACAGTGTAGATGCGGGCTTGTTTTTCGCACAACCGGAAATAGTCTCCCTGACATAGGATATGCTTTTGTGAAATTTTATAAAATATATAGAGAACAAAAAAAAAACGTTATTAACCGGTTTTGTGGATTTCAGAATAACGTTTCTGTTCCGGAACAGTTGAAGATCATTTTGTTTTCGTTTCCGTTTCTGCTCCTCGTAAAATTCCGTAAAATTCCGTTCGTTTTCGGTTTTCGTTTTCGTTCCTTGAACCGGTTCGGAGCCCTGCTTAACATAATTATTGATGGCAGAGTTGGAACGGTTTGGCTTGAATTCCCTGCTACTTGAAAACAAAGAAGATGGATGTTGCTGTTAGCCAACAGTGTGACACGAGTTAAGCTTGTTTTAAGTTGGCAAAAGTTTGAACTAGCTAACTAGCTCCGCTGGTGGGAAAATATATGGGACTCAGCGCTGTCCTATTGCGTGCAGAGGGAATTTGAAAGACAACCGATTATCCAGCCCCTCGGACTGAGTACTGCGAACGGTGAGTGCCCAGACCCTACATTTTAATGTGGGTCTGGCTCGTCAGGCAATGTTTGATAAGCATTTAATGTAAATCCAGGAAAATGAGTCAAGCAACTGAAAATGACTTTGAAGCGGCAGCAGGACAGGGTCATCCCTATGTTCCCCGGGTCCTATGTGCCCCGCTCGGGGTTAGGAAATTAGAATTAAAATTTGCTTTGGTGAGTGGTTGTTTGGACCATTATGCACTGGCCAGTTGTCCCCGCCCCACTAATCCCATCTAAAAGTCAAATAAAATAAATAAAACAGAATAAAATAAAAGTTAAAAGGAAGTAAAAGAGAGGAGCTGTAAAAAAGACACAGAGTGGTTTAAAACTTTAATTTAATTTTTCATTAAGACCTTGTGGGTGTAGTGTTTGAAGTTTTAAAATCCATAATCTCTCTGCTCTTTTCCTCTGTAAAATTGTCCAGCCTGGGTTCCCTTCAAGGCCACAGACCCTCAAATGTGTGATGTTGTGCGTCTGGAAGTGTGTGACGAGATAAGTGTTGAGTGTATTTTTATGTATGTTGTGCAGATGTTGTTTGAGGCGTATGCGAAGTGTATGTCCAGTTTCCCCGATGTACAACATGTGACAGTGAGTGCAGGTGATAACATATACTAAATTGGGAGTGTCTAAGTTTAGTGGATTGGTGGGTGCAGAACAGTGACTATGAATATTGGTGATGAATAGGTGAGGGGTGAAGTGTAAGTTTTCTTTAGGGGGTGGTGGTTGTAAGTGACGGGTGAAGGTGGTGCGTATGAGGAGGTCTTTGAGGTTTTTATTGCGTCTATATGTGGAGATGAGTGTGTGGTGTTGGAAGGTGGGGTGTGTTGTTTGGAAATTAGTATAGTGTTGTTTCAGTGTGTGGTGAAGGTGTTGTATGCCATGTGAGTAGGTGCCAATAAGGGGCAGGAGATGGGGTGGGTCAGGGTTGGGGTTAGGAAAAGGGTTGGGGTTAAGGTTAGGAAAGGGGTAGGGGTTAGAGTCAGGGTTAAGGTTAGGAAAAGGGTTAGGATTAGGATCTGGGTCTGGGTTGGGGTCCGGGTTGGGGTTAAGAGGAAGGTCTGGTGTGGGAGTGGGTGATGGGCAAGTGTTTGGGGTGTATGAGTGAGTGGGAGCAAGGCCGGCCAAAGTCAAGTGCTTAATGTGGCGGAGGAAACGTTTAGAATAGTGCCTCTTACGGAGGGCTTGAAAGAGTTGTTGTATGGCATGGTGAAGGTCTGTGGGAAAGGAGCAGATGCGATGAAAGCGGATTATTTGTGATTTAACTATGGATCTAAACGTGTGTTTGGGGTGATTTACTGTGCTTGTGCAAAAGTGAGTGAGTGTCCGTGGGTTTAAAATAAACTTTGGAGCTAAAAGTTTTATGTGTGGGTGAAATAGGGGTGAAAAAGATGGTGGTGTCTAGAAAATTAATCTGGTGAGGGTCAATAATGGCCTTAAGTGAGATGGATGGGTGATGTGAGTTTAAGGTGTCTAAAAAAGTGTTGAAATCCTGTAGGGGGTGTGGCCAAGCTCCAATGATGTCATCCAGATACCGAAAATAAAAAGTGGGTTGAAGGGGGCACTTGGCCAGGGCGGCCTGCTCCCACTCACTCATGTAGATGTTGGCGTAGGAAGGTGCAAAGCGTTGACCCATGGCAGTCCCATGTACTTGTAGGTAAAGTTTATTGTCAAAGTTAAAATCATTGTGAGTGAGACAGATTTCTAAAAGTTGCAGGAGGATGGTGTCCGGTCTGTGAGGGTCTGGGTATTTTTGAAAAGTGTTTTGAACTGCTTGTAATCCGGTGGGGATGTTGATATTGGTGTAAAGGCTATCTATGTCTAAAGTGAAGAGGTGAGTGTGGAGTGGGACTGCCATGGGTCGAAGCCTGGTGAGGAAGTGGTATGTATCCTTGAGGTAGGAGGGGTGTCTGTTGGAAAGGGGGTTGAGAAAGGAGTCAATATAGATGGAAATGTTGTATGTGGTGCTGTTGCAGTCTGACACAATGGGACGACCAGGAGGAACCTGAGAGGGAACTGTCCAGGTGTGTGGGGGTTTGTGAATTTTGGGGAGGAGATAGAATTGACGTGGTTGGGGGTGGTCTGGTCCTTGTAAAAATATACTTTGTTTATGGTTAATGAAGTGTTGTTGATAGAGTGAGGTGACTAACCGGCGGATTTCAGACTGTGCTGCGGGTTGGGTGGACTGTGCTATGGGTGAATAGAACTGGGTGTTGTTGAGCTGTCTGTGTGCTTCAGTGAGGTAGTGATGGGTGTCCATGATTACAATTTTGGAACCCTTGTCCGCCGGTTTGATGACTATGAATTTATTGTTGGTGAGTTGTGAAATGGCCTGTTTTTCTGCTGGTGTGAGGTTACTGGTGGTGGGGGGAGGGAGGTGCCTGAGAAAGGAATTGAGTGCCTGCCTGTCCCTGTGAATGTGCTTAACTAATTTCTTATCTAATTGTGAAGTGTGGGGTTCCCAAGTGGAGGGAAGAGTGAAAGGGGTGGGAGTGTAGGTGTCGTCTGAGGAAAAGTGATGGAGTATTTTGAGGCGGCGGTGATAAAGGTGTAGGTCCCTCTGGAGTTCCTCCCGGTCAATCCGAGTGGTGTGTGGAATGAATGTAAGCCCCCTTTCCAACAGAGAGCGTTGTGGGGAAGTGGGTTGGAACCCTAGGGTGGAAAGGTTCATGATTAAATCATGAGGGAGGGTGGGAGTGGGTTGGGGGGGTGAATGTGCAGGAGGGGGGGTGGGAGTAGGGGGGGCCAGGGTTATGGTTATTGAAAATGTAAGTATTGGCACCAGTGTGTAAAGATTGTCTGAGCTGTATGGGGTGTCCAGTGTATGTTATCTTGGGTGGTGTGGAAGGTGTCTGGGGGGATAGTGGGGATGTGGGGGAAGTGGGAAGTTATAAAGTTGTTAATGTGGGTGAGGTTGTCCTTCTGTTGGGTAGTGAGGCGGGGTGAAAAATTAATAAGTGGAATGTGTATGATTGCATCGGGGAAAACTGTAGAAGCATGTTTGTAGAGGATGAGGAACTGTCTGATGCTGGTGTTTTTGGGGTCATGGTCCTTGTTGTTGAGGCCCACTGACAAGACCACCGACTTCACTTGGGGCAGGGGGGTGGTTTTTTGTAGGAGTTTGGCAAAATGGTAGGTGGTGGCTCCGGGGTAACTGTCAATTTGTATATCCGGGTGGGTGAAGGGGGGAATCCTGTTCTGATTTGAATCTCCTAGGAAAACTAGTGGTTTGTGTATTGAAATTGACCATTCTTCCAGTTTATTTTTAAGGGCACGGTGGTAGGTGGGGTGGAAGAGGTGTGTAGTGGGTGGTGTGGGTTGTAGAAGGAGGTTGGAGATGGTGTGTGGTGAGGTGTGGGGTGTGGAAGGGATAGGAGGGTTGGGTGTCTCCGGCGGTCCCACAGCTTGTGATGGAGAGGGCTCAGCTGCGGTTGTGACAAATCGTTTGACTTGATGAGTCCGCCCTTTCGTCATCGCCCTCTCCAGCTGTGGAGGCGCCGGAGTCTCCCTCTCCTCCTCTGGTGGGTGCTGTGGGGATAAGGAAACTATATTATCAGGGGTGTGTACTACTAAATGGTTGGGGGGTTGTGTATGTGTTGGCCTGGGTGAGTGTGTGATGGTGGGGGTAATGTGTGCTTCAGGTTGGCTGTGTGCTGTGTGGTGAAACTGTGTTGTGACTCTCAATTTGGGACGCTGGGGTAGTGGTTCTGTTGTATGTGCTTGTGATGTTATGTAGGGGGAAAGGTGTGTGGTTGTGTTAGCAGGAGTGCGGGGAGGTGTAGAGTGTGGTGTAGTGTGTGTGTCAACTGTCCGTGTTGCATGTGTGTGAGTCTGTAGGTTGGTGGATCCTGGTGGTGTGTTGTGACCGTGTATGGTTGGAAGGGTGGAAGTGGAAGTGGGAGGGGAAGTGGAAGTAGGGTTGGAAAGTGTTTGAGCTAACGTGTGTGTGATGGTGAAGTTGTGGATGAAAGTGGTGGAAAATCTGAGAGGCATGTTAAGTTGGGTGGGGGGGTATGGGCAAAGGGGCAGGGGTAGGGGGGTTGAGGGCCAGGTGAACTGTGGGAAGAGTGGAGTCGGTGAATCTTTTCTGGTACCTCTTCCTGGCCCAGCCAGACGCTATTTGAAAGGCTGTACTGTTAAAAGGTGGTAAAGATGTAGTGAAGTTTAAAATTTGTGAGGTGTAGTGGTTGTGTAAAATCTGCATGTTCTGCTCCATCCACTGTGTGGTGTTGTTTTTGAGTAATTCTAGTGTCTGGGGTGTGGGGGCGGCTGGTTTGATAAATTCTTTGAGTTTGGTGACCTGTCTGTGCATGCCTGTGGGGAAAGTGTGTGTGATCTGTTTGTGATGTGTGACTTGGATTAGTTTAAAGTAGTGTTTGGCTTGTTGGCGTGTGAGGGGATCTGGTTCGTGTCTGAGAGTGTTTGTGTACATGTCTGGTGGTGGAGTAGGGTGAGTGTGTGTGTGTGAAGAGGGGGGTCTAGTGGAGGCTAAGGTGGATGCATATGTGCGTGTATGTGTGGGCCTAGGGGGTCTATGTGTGTGAATGTATCTGGTGTTGGGTGGGGGCATAGGTAGGAGAGGACGTGTTATGTGAAGGTAGGAGTGGGTAGGGTACTGTAAGGGAAAGCCTCTATGTGTGGGGTTGGAAATTGCATTTCTGTAAGTGTGAGGGGGGGTGGGTAGGAGTGCATTAGGTCTAGGATGGGGTTGGGGTCTAAGGGGGGGATGTCTAGGAGTGGGTCTAGCTAAGTGTTTGGGAGGAGGAACCGTGGCAGACATGATATGTTACGGGTGGATGGAGACACAACATGCAGTGAAAACAAACAAAATAATTAAAATAGATTAAAAAAGGAAGATATAAATAGAAAATAAGAAGTGTAGATGTATGTGGGGTAGGGATTAGGAGAGAAAGAAAGAAAAGTGTGTTTGTGTGTATGTGTGTGTGGTGTAGGGTTAAAGAGTGGGGAAGGGAGGAAGTTAAAGTGAGTGGTGGAATAAAAGAACAAGTAAAGAAAAGGGCTGAGTGTAAGGCTAGGCTAAACCATGGGGGGTATATGAGACTAAAGTAAATGTGTGTAGTTATAGGTATACAGGTGGCAGAAATAGAAGGGGCAAAGAAAAGGTGTGGGTAAAATGACTTGTATAAAAGGGGAAGGGCAAATAAAATAGTTTTAATTAAAAGAGAAGGACTAAAATGTGAAGGGGATAGCTAAAATGTAAGAAAACAAAGAGTCAAAACAGGCTTAAACAAGATTAAAAGGGGATAGCTGTGGTGAAATCTTACCTCAGTAAAAGCAGTAGTCCAAGTAAAAAGGCTCACCTAAACGGTTAGGTGAGCCTCAGAGTTCAGTAGAAACTTTATTGCACAGCCAGTGGTAATGAATCCTTGTGTTAAGGTTGGAAAAACCTGTCCGGATGAGTTTATGGAGAAGGCTGAAGTTGGTGATCCAGTGGTGAAGTCCTTGGTGGTTTGTAGAGAGAATATAATGTCCTTGTTTTTGAGGGGAAACTCCACAGCTTCCAGTTAAAATTTTACAAGTTTTAATATTAAAAAAGCCAAATAGCTTAGGTAAGAACTTCTAAGATCAAATTTTAAAAGTTCTAGCACTGTGTTGAGTCTTTGTATTAAAAGTTATAAATGGGGGGTTATGGTTAGGGTTTTAAAAAAGGGTCCTATGTTCCCCGGTCCCATACTAAGCAAGGAACATAGGTACGCTCCCAGCAGGACTAGCCTCTTTGCCTGCAACTCCCGAGCCCCAGCCACATGCTAAGAAGCCCAGACCATCTGACAGCCCACATGTGTCCAACTCCGTGCTGCTGGCTGTAATACATAAAGTTGGAAAAATGCAAGAAGAATCGCTTGCAAAATTGCAATCTGTGGAAGATGCCGTGAAAAACACGCAATCGATAAAGGATCTCACAACTTCTTTGAAATTCATGAGCACTAGTGTTAATTTTGTCACCTATTTTTAATTTAGTCTTAGTCTTAGTCTTGTGATGAAATGTCCTTTTTAGTCTTTGTCATATTTAGTCATTCAAATATCATTTTTGTTAGTCAAGTTTTAGTCGACTAAAAGTCTCATCATTTTAGTCTAGTTTTAGTCAAAAGAAAACTAAAGGTATCTTAGTCTTAGTCAGTTTTAGTCAACACATTCTAGTCTTTTTTTTCATAACAAATTATTTCTGATTACCATTTGAGTCAAATAGTGTTTTTTACACATCTCAATTTTCCAACAATATTGTGTGTCCACAGGGCTACTCATCTGTTATAATTACTCATTCTGATTTTTTGTCAGTCAGTATGTTTACATGCACAGGTAAGTCGAGCTACAGTTATAGCTCGGCTGGGATTTGACCATAGACAGTAAAAGATTTGACTGGACCACTGTCATATTCGTAGACCAGTGTTTCTCAAAGTGTGGTCCGGGAATCACTGGTGGTCCGCAAGCTATCCCAAGTGGTCCACAAGCAGACGTGGAAAAATATAATATAGATGAGTTGTTTGCAATATTGAACCAACTTGTGTGTAAAAACAGTTCTGCAACACTGTCTATGTAAGATATGCCAGTTTAAATCATACTGTATGAATCCACACAATAAGCAAAATGCAAAGACAATAAGCAAGGTGGTTCAGTGAGTAGGCCTGTAGTGTAGACTAATTATAGACTACTGTTGAAGTAGGTCTAATCTTTTTTTTTTTTTTTTGCTAGGGTTAGTTAAGTGGTCCTGAAACTGAAAAAGTTTGAGAAACACTGTCGTAGACCAAAGTATTAATGTTTTACTCCGCCTCGCTAGATGGCGATATGCGCCCAAACACAACACATTCCCCAAACAGACTCTCCATCTTAGCCATAGCTAACTTGCTAGCGAACTTTCCATATTAGCTTACTTGCTAGCAAACTTTGCATCATCAGTCTAACTAGTTAAATAGTTGACATTACATGATGAACATTTTCGTATGGACATTCTGGGGGATGTTAATTTGTATGAGAGAAGCTTCAACTTCTGGGTATGTAGCATTGTGGCATAAAGCTTAGGTTGCTAACTCTGGCAGAAATCTCCAGTGTTCTTGTTCCATGCAGTTTCGTGTTGCAGCCACAGGGTTGCAGCAACAGCACGTAGACTAGCCTACAGGAAAGCTGTTGCGTATGAACTCATTCGGAATATTTTGAAAATGTAACAGTTAGATATTCTGTCTTCTCATTTTGTAGACGAAAATGAAGAGAGATTTTATCTTAGTTTTTATTTCATGCAAAACATTTTAGTCTCTTCTTTTTTCGTCAACAATAATGCATCTTAAGATAGTCTTAGTCAGTGTTTCAGGACATTACTGCCGTCTCGTCATCGTCTCATCTTAGTCATGAAAAAAAAGGTCGTTGACGAACATATTTCCTCTCGTCTCGTCTGACGAAATTAACACTAGAACACGCTAAGAAAAAGCAGTACACAAAGGCAAGGAATGGCAAGGAACAAGCTGGAATCTATACATAGTTAGAGAGTAATTATCCCTCCTATCTGTGCAAATTAATGTAAGCTGGGTTAGTACATATTGATGAGCTATAAAAAGGTTTTTCGTTACTAAGTTGTCACACAAGAAACATTTCATGATGGGTAAAAGCAAAGAGCTCTTCCAAGACCGTTGCAAAACATATCAATGGAACTGGTTACAGATTCATTTCAAAACTTCAGAATCATCCAGTAAGCAGTATTGGAGCCATTATCTGCAAGTGGAAGGAACATCACTGCATCATCAATCGGCCATGCACAGGATCACCCTAAAAATACCATACCAACAGTGAAGTTTGGAGGTGGAGGCATCACAGTATGGGGCTGTTTTTCATCTCATGGTACTGGCAGACTTCATACAGTTGAAGAAATGATGAATGGAGCCATTTTTCTGGGAGAATCTTGCCATCCACCAGGACAATGAGGATGAGACATGGCTACACCTTCCAGCAGGACAATGATCCAAAGCATTCAGCAAAGGAAACTCTCAATTGGTTTCAGAGAAAGGAAATCAAGACCCTGACTTAAATCCAATTGAACAGTTTTGGAAGTTACCTAAAGATCAGGATTTACAAGTGGGACTCCTGGAATCTTCAATATTAAAAGACTATCTGTTTAAAAGAATGGGCCAAAATCACACCTGAATACTGCGACTGATTAGTTTCATCATAGAGGAAATGCCTTGAAGCTCTCATTACAAATAAGGGGTTTTCCACAAAGTATTTAAGAAATTTCAGAAGGCGTGTTCAATACTTTTTTCCTGTGGCATTCCACTTTTTTACTCATAACTCTACTTAGGGACATTAATGTTTGGATTTTTTAATATGTGTGGATTACCTAAGTTAATACTAATGTCTGTAGAAAATGTCATGCGAATAGCCTCACTGGAAGTATACTTACTGAAAAAATTTTGACGTGTTCAATACTTATTTTCCCCGCTGTACATACACAAACACACTCACACACAAAACACATATACACAAAAACAACCACACACTCTGCACTCAATTACAAACACATAAAAAAGGAACAAAGTAGGAAATGAACACAATTTGACAAGCGTGACTTATTTTTCTGGAAGAAATGTGCTGGACTGGGCGGCGGTCATATTTTGTACCGCTCTGCGGTACATCTAGTTATTTATTATTTAGACGCAGGGCTTGATTTTCCAGATGAACGGGTCTCTCTCTATATCCGTGACAAGGAGCTGCCGTCTCTCTCTGCGACACACTCACACATCCTGGAGGTCATCTGTGAGGACTTACTGCCAAAGAAGCTGACGGACATACGCCACCTGATCTGTGCATGCTGGCGGCGCCGCCCTGAGGCGGGAGGACTTTAAGCACACTCTCCTGACGATGGTGTACTCTGCCCACCATGTGGCACTGGCCTCCAGCCACCACCAGAGGGAGCTCTGGGCCGAGTCCTTTGTAGAGCTCTTCAGGGCCCGGTTTCTCGATAACGATGGATACATGCACTTAAGAGGGTTTTCTGCTATTCATCTCAAGATTTTTCGTTTGGTTTTTCCAACTGTTTTCTGAACATGCTCGTAGTGTAAACATACATGCACTGCTCTTAAGGGGAGCTGTCCACGTTACTAGTTCTGAAATGTCCTCTAATTTCGTGATGTCAGGTGACTACTTTAGAGCTACCGTTTAAACGTTGGATAAATTAATTCACTTCAATACCAAAATACAAAAAGTTTGACATCTACATGTAAGCATCCCCAGCAGGCTATATACCACACAGTACACAGACATAAATAATCGATATATTCATTATTTAAGATTAGATTGTTGCACCGTTTTCATGTTTGCTGCATGATGTATGAACAAATTAGGCTTAGCCTACTCAGTACATCTGTCATGCCTGTTCTTTGCTACTTGTGAGTGTCCCACTGTGTGTTTTGCCTCTGCAATAGTGTTTTGGGGTTTCACTGAAGAAGACGTTTGAAGATGAGGAAGAGGTCGAGTAAGATAGTGAAGAAATGTTTAGGTATAAATAGGCTTAGATTTTGACACAGCGTAGGCTAATCCACATGTTTCTTACTCTGCTCTTACCTTATAGGCCTAATAAAAGATAGCCTACAATTAGACATAGAGAATCAGAAACTATTCTGCCATGTCTCGTTTCATAACTTAATGAATAACTTAATAATTATATTCCTACATGTAGTTGTAATTTCCCTGTATGTCCTGCTGACCTCAGTGAGAAGTACCTGTACCTTTGCGTAGCATAGCACCATGGAATATATATTTAACGGCAATCAATATTATAATCTTTATCAAACAAAACATATTTGTAATAGTGGATATTCTAGAATATACCATGAAATATAAACAGTTTTAAAAAATGGGGGGGGGGGGGGGTATGGTGGACTCACTCTAAAATTACAAGTCTGCCTCTTTCCAATGTAGGCCGAGACCAAGTCAATGCATATTTTTGCTTTTAATTCTGATAGGAGACCGAGAAAGCAAAAAAACTGCCTCAAGACCGGACCCGAGTACTACACCACTACTTAGGCTTACGATGCATTCAGGAAATGGGGCCTAGGGCTATTAAAAGAGACCTTGCAGCTACATGACTAAAGGTGATAACCTGTGTTTAATGCCAGGTCACTTGAGTGTGAATCAACTCAAGAGACCTTGTTTTAGGGCTTGAAAATCCATATATCCATAGAATATACAAATAAATGGCAATATGTTTTTTTTTGTGACATAAATGTTTTATATGTATGTGTGTATGACATAGTAGCTCATCATATTTTCAATCAACTGTTTCTAAAAAAACATGTTTATCAAGAATCGGCTTTAATCCAAAAGTCTATAAAAGACAACACATACATGTTTATATAACTATACAATATACTTTACATTTCATTGCATTAGTGACATATCCTGAATCTTGCTTTAGGAAATTATTTCCAAGGTGCCAGATACAGTAGGTTATGTTAAAATTCTGGCTATTTTAAAGCACTAAAACCAAATGATTTGTATAGTGTAGAAGTAACTTTATATAAAAATGTATAGTATATATTTTTATGCTGAGGAAAGACTGTGAATGTAAAGTGAAAGTGAATTTCCTATACCAAAAAGACTTCAAAACAACATTCTATAATGCCAGGACACAAACTTGGCAATTGTCCATGAAGGATAAAAAAAACAAAATATGCCATCGATACTAAGTTAAACACATTGGACCAGGGATCCTTTCAAGCAGAATTGAACTTCCTAGTCAGCTGCCTGAGTTGCCATAGCAGCCCACACCACAGGGGGGAGCCATAGCCATTATAGGCCCACTGAAGCAATGATATGTGTGGAGTCCTTCTTGGCAGCTTCCTTGAGGACGTCCAGCTTGTCCGAGCTCTCAGGGGTGCACGCAGATGGGCTGTGGTATGGGCAGAAGGGGATGAAGCGCATAAAGGACATGGAGGACAGGCGGGCACTGAGGTTAAAGGGCAGGCCGTACACCTCGTCGCTTTCAATGGTGACATTCGAGTCCTCCTCGTGAGCTTTGTTCCATGCGATGATTCCCCGCTCACGTTTGGTCCCTGTGTGGGACAGGCAGGAAGGGAGGGACAAATGACAAATGTACAGTATAATGTTGTTTTAAAGGATTCTAAGGAATCCCATAATCCAATGAATTGGTTATTCAGTTACAAAATGCCATCAAGAGAAGGTATTCACATTGCAGATCATGCTTATTGGATAGGTCTAAAACTACACAGTGGCTTTAAGGAGACTTACCTGGGATGGTGTTGTCCAGGATGAACCCAAAGAAACCCCCAACAAACATACTGGTGGTCAGCAGCACCAGCAGCACCTGGTCAATCACAACTATCCCTGCAGTGGACACAGAAGCGTTTTCACTTGTGTGCACTTTCTTATCATCCGCATAATGATATTCCTGCTTTTATAGTAACAGCCTTAATTGCCCTAAGCCCTAAACATGCATACAACATACACCTCTACTTGTTCATGTTCTAGTGTCTAGGACAGTATTTCCTTAAAAATTGAAAAGTAAGCTGCAATGCAGGAAAAATAATCACAATCAAAATTTTTACCTGTCGCGATGGCTGTGGGGTTTTTGAATATCCAGTTGGGAATGACCAGTCCAGTGAACATGGAGAAGCCAAAGATGAAAATGTTGCGCGAGGAGTTCATATCAGCGTACTGTAAGAAACACATGACCACAGGCACATGACCACCATAGACCTCTCCAGAATAAGTCCCGCCTCCGTAACTTCCGTATCCATCCAACTTCCGGACGTCGATTGTCTATGGGAAATAACATGGCGTTTCGAAATATCATACCGGTAAAACATCTGTAGGTAGCGAAGTAGAAACAAAATGGTGGGCAGATTGGCATACACACTTCTGCCATCTAGTTTCCACTGGATTTTTTGATTGTCGGTGCCGTTTAAGTAGTATAGTCTATAGTATACTCCTTAAACGACACCGACAATCAAAAAATCCAGTGGAAACTAGATGGCAAAAGTGTGTAGGCCAATCTGCCCACCAGCTTTTTCTACTTTGTCACCTACAGAGTTTGACAGGTACGATCTTTCAAAACGCCATGTTATTTCCCATAGACATTTGACGACCGAAGGTTGGATGGATACGGAAGTTAGGAGGCGGGACTTATTCTGGAGAGGTCTATACCTCTCCCATTACTCTTAATAAAACAGAATTTCCCATTATTGTCATGAATAGACCCATCTGCATGAAAGCGAGCTAGTCTTCATAATGCGTAACATTGCCATGGTTTCAGCTGAGGGCAGCTCACCTGGAGGTTGGACACTCCCGCAGCGGCTATGACTCCGAACATGACCAGGAACATGCCTCCGATTACAGGTGTGGGGATCGTAGTAAATATGGCTCCGATTTTCCCAAAGACGCCCATGATGATCATTAGGAAACCACTGCCAATGATCACACTCCTACTGCCCACCTGGACAAAAATGACAACTCCATGTTCTTCATATACATTAGAAGATCTCCAGGATTTCACAGTGGATTACTCTAATCACCTGGCACTGTCATAGCATATGATATTTCCACACACAAAATATCAGATAGCTTTGGCTATGGCAAATAAATTACAATATCTACATACTTCTCATGTAGATAATGCACAATAAAATGGCCCTTTACTCATACACATAAAGTGTTGTATTGTCATGGTTCAACCCATTCTAAAGCATTATGCGGAATTATGCAATAGTGCTTTGTCTAACTCAAAGTTCTGAGAAAATCTGACAAAGTCTTATCTCATTGTCTGGGAAATGAGCTTCATAAATGCTGTCAACATTTAAAGAGAATGAGAAACACCCCACCGTCCCACAATCATAAACTTAAGTCAGTAGCCGGCTCAACCCTCTCTAAGTCTCACACCTTGGTGATGCCGAGGGCCCCCACGTTCTCGCTGTAGGACGTGGTTCCGTTGCCCGTTCCCCAGGCCCCAGCCAGCAGGCACCCTAAGCCCTCCATGCCAATGCCCCGGTTGATGGCATGTTTAGGTGGAGGAGGGGCCCCAGAGAGGCGGGCACATGCATGGTAGTCGCCCACAGATTCAATCATGGAGGATATCACCCCTGCCAGGATCCCAAACACGCCAGCCAAGCTCACAGTTGGCAGCCCCCACTGCCCTGAGGAAAGAATGAGGATTATATCAGAGGATTTAAAACGCTATTGTGATTATTCATTTTATTTGGCCAAAGAACAATGCATCTATCATTAGCAGAGCATGTGCCTTTGTATCCATCCACAAATTTGTGAAAGAACCTCTGTATTTATACAAATCGGTTAAACAGTATCAAAAAGCGTTAAAGCATCAATAAATGCTGATCAAACATATAATAATCCATTTCCTCAAGCACACGTGAGCGTGATTACTACAAACTAATCAAGGCTGTTAACAACTCGTCCTGAGGGTTGATTGTTTGCTGGCATCAGTACCTGGGTATGGAAAGGTGAACCAAGGTGCCCGGCCTATGACGTCTCCCTTGATGTCGGTGCGTGCCAGGTAGCCGTATTGGGAGGAGTCAGAGGGCAGGACGTTGGTGACGGTGAGAATGTAGCAGACCAGCCAGGAGAGCGTGATGCCAAGGAGCACCTACAGGATATTAAAGATGCACACCCACATGAAATAGCTTTACTTCAGAAGATTAAATGCTACAGTGAGGTACTAATTTGGAGATTTAATCTGTATTTATAGCATGTGAAGTGTGCAAAGCAAATTGTGCCAATAGACCATGATGTATTTAAAGTGTAACTCCGGAGTAAAAACAACCTAGGGTCTATTTATAGTAGTTAACAACTTCAAACTTTTGTTTTACGTTAATTGGTGGTGTTTTAAGCAAGACCGTTTATTTGCATCACTGAATGGGCTTACAGTGATGCCAACAGGGCAAGGTGCCACGTCGCTATACCACTAACAATGCTCAAAATATAATTACACTTCTGTGGTAGTGTTGTGAGGGCTTCTACAGCTGAAGCTGATCTTGCAGCACTGTGCAGATCTGGCTGAATCTTTCAATATAAACATGCCATAGGTTTAGCCAGATCTGCACAGCACTGATTCGACTGAATGTCCCTGCTGATTTTACACTACCAGACCAGGAAGCCATGGAATTTTCTTCTACAAATATGAGTCTTATAATCTCTCTGCACTTTCAAAGTTTACAATACTTCTTATTTTGAGTATTGTTAGTGGTATAAAATAGCAGTGTGCCACCTTTCCCTGTTAGCATCACTCTGATAATGCACATTTTTAAGTTGACCCTAGGTTGTTTTTACTCTGGAGTTACACTTTAATAACAGCTGCTTTTGTTCTCTAAGTAATGCCAAATCTGACAGCTCTTCTAAACCTTTTTTAGGAATAGATGTAATGAGTATTGTATAGGTATTCAAATGATCTATCTGAAATCCTCTGTCAGTTCAGAATTTGTACTTCTGGCTAGTTCTGTCAGCTTTAAATAATCTGTGTGGAGGGAGGTATTCAAACAGTGCCACTCAGTTAATAAGATTAGAACACAGTCTGTTCTGTAGAATTCTACTTCCTTTTACTACCTTTAGCTTTGTTTTTTTTTCCAGGAATGTGCTACTACCTCTTCTTTATGTTCAGAGCTTAGTCATATCTGTTTAGTTTTTAGCACTTCTGAAGTTAATATTTAACATTTTCTCACACTAGGAATTTACACTTCTCTTTGAATGAGAAGGGAGAGTGAATGTGATCTTTAATTACTGACTTACAGGAAGAATCTGAAAAATGTACATCTTGGATGTGTGAAACTTCTTGGTTTTGCTGTAGGTGGGAAACGGCACTGGGATGTGTCGGAGGTACTGAGAGAACAGGACGATCATGCAGGTAGTCCTTTAAGGGAACAAAGAAAAGGGGTGTTAAATAGTATTACCCTTGTTGTCTATCAGGTCTTTGTTCCCTAACCTTAAGTCTGGACCTGTTGGGCCACTGTAGAGAAGAGCCCCTATTGTGCATGTTGTTCTGTGTACCTTGTCTTTAAGTTTTACTCAGTATGCTCGGAGGCATGCTGCCTCCAGTCCATTCATTCTTAATGATAAGGTTGTTGTTTAGTACAACTCTGATTCATGGGTGTTAAATTGTATTACCCTTGTTGTCTATCGGGTCTTTGTTCCCTAACCTTAAAGGTTCTCCAAGTCTTGTTACACAGTTTCTAAAACAAAAGGGCTTAAATGGTATTACTCTGATTCAATGGATTCCTGCTGATCAGAATTATTAGAAAAAGCTGCAAGCTACTTTCGGTAATTACAAATGTCAGTGGACTTTGAATCACTGATTTTTGGTTCTTTTCTTGATTCTGAACTTTGATCTGTCCAGAACCAAAGTCTCCCCCTGAAGTCAAGGGCTGGTGTGCTTTAAAAGGGCTGGCTGTGCCAACCCGCAAAAGGGCTCACCTGCAGACAATTAGGATAAAGCAACCAAAGGTAGACAATAGGAAACAGTGCCACCACAGGGCAATGGAGGGACGTACCGACTAGTAACTAGTTGTATATGTGGCGCATGCCTGAATCTAGGCCAGCCGTGGTGAAATCCAGTCCAGACACTACTTTCAGATTTTTGGACCAGTAATAAATGGTTAGTGAGGCCAGAGACGGTTGATAAAGCATATATATATGTATATTAAGGATCTTTGGTGAGGCATTTGTCTTAACCAAGCTGTAGGGTTCCAAAGATATGTCTGAGACCGTGGGCCTACTACTTATAGTAATGTTGCATGAACATGGCAGCGATTAATGCTGGATATCTTTCTAAAATAAATGGAGTGAGATTAATTTGATTTTTCTGCGAAAGCATTCTTTCAGAAATTGTTATACTTCAGCAACACGTGAAGAGACGCAAACACAGACACCTTCCACCACTACCAGTTGTGCCAGTGGTTTGTAAAGTGACGTCTAACACAAAGTTATTTAATTTTCCCAACCCAAAGCAACTTGCAACTTAACAGTTGAGTACATGGATAAAAGGTTCTCCATGAGTCAGCTAAAAAAGTACAAGTTCCTTACATTATGATAACTTTGAAATAAACCTAACCTTGATCTGCAAAGTGGTCTTTACAGTTTATTTTGTGACATGGAAATAGGACATTTAAGGGTTCTTATAAGGGCCAAAATAAGACACCCAACTAAGGGGGTTTTTTTTGCATGAAAACAAATGAGGTACTATGTTGTATGGAAACAAATAAAGCTGCTATAATGTGTTACCTACATGGCTGCGATGCCCCAGTGGTTGCCTGCGTTCATGCCGGCCGAGTCGTAGAGCGAGAGGCCGATGAGAGAGATAGTGGGAGCGATGGTGAGGGGCCCGATGAAACGCATGAAGAGCCCGATGAGGCCTGAGAAGCCCACCACGACCTGGAAGAGGGAGCCCACCATGATGGAGCCCTGCAGCTGGGGGAGAACACACACAAAGACAACACACACACACAGAGACAGACAGACAGACACACACAGACACACAGACAACACACACACAGACCCAGACACACACAGACAGAGAGACAACACACACACACAGGCAGACAGACACACACATTTGATTATTCTATTAGAAATGTCTAATACTGATTAACACCACACCATCCGCATATTCTAAAGAGCCAGTGTTGTTTCATTTAATTTCATTCTTATATTATTTGTCTTCCTCAATGCTTTTTCTGTCTCATGTAATTTGAAAGTTAAGATAAAAGCTATGGTAAGCCTAGTAGACATTTACATTTATTAATTTAACAGACACTTCTATCCAAAACGACTTACATATGACAATTGTATTACAAGGGCCATTGTCCCCGGAGCAACTTGGGGTTAAGTGCCTTGCTCAAGGGCAAGCCCAGCTCCTTAACCACTACGCTACCACCGCCCAGGGATGCGTTTCCCAAAACCATAGTTGCTAACCTGTTAGCAACTTAGTTGGTTGGCAATGGGAAATGGCATTACAACCAACAAAGTTGCTAACTTACGGTAGTTAGGAACTATGGTTTTAGGAAACACACCCCAGTAGAGTAAGGTGAAAAGCTAAAATTCCAATAAACCTCACCCTGTTTACCTCAGCATGAAATGGTCACCAACCAACTAGGAAGGGGGGAAATATGGATTTATTGCATTAACAGTAGATATAGGCCTATACACTGTTAAAAATTGACACGTGACATAACCCAGGCAAGTCATCTGGTTGTTTTTAATCAATTAAGTTATATGAAAGTGTAATAAACTCGGACAAAGACAGCCTCACCATGTTATGTTACCTGCATTAATCATTTTTTAAAATGATCAAAAACACTAAACATATTGCGTGCAATCCAAATTGGGTTTGGCTGAATTATTATTGACTGAATAAGTATCTAACCGCACATCAGTGTTTGACAACTCGGTGACAACTCTCTGAACCAGGCACGAATAAACAGCCAACACACCCAAGAAGAATCCACATCTAGCCTATGTTAGTCTATGCAAAACACATAACGTTTTAGTTGTATGGCAGGACATTGTATACATGCATACTATATGTTCAACATGAATAGTATATGCATGAATACTAAGGCAGGACATATGATTGTCCATACTGTACATTAATACTATACAATGGTGGACGAAGTACACAAATCCTGAGTGAAAGTAGAGATACACATGGCTAAATGTTACTCCAGTAAAAGTAGAAGTCTTCCTTTTACATTTCCACTTGAGTGGAAGTACAAAAGTACTTGCCTTCAAATGTATCAAGTATCGAAAGTAAAAATGTAAAAAGTATCAAAAGTAAAAGTCCTGAAATGTATTATGACTAATACAGTTGCATTTACTATTGTTGAAATGATTCGGCATAGACATAAGCATTCATTGAGCCTTTCTCCTTCATTCAAGGGGAAAATCAACTAAGAATTGTTGTATGTAAAAATAACTAAAAACAAACTAATGTGATATCTTATCTTAGATACTTACCACGTAACCACTTTTTGCTTTGTTAATGCTTTACACTTTCGGACCAAATCAAGACGTTCCCTTTTGTGTTTGATAGTGACAGATTGTCTATCATTGTCTATCATTGTATATCTATCATTGTCTATCACTGTCTATCATCATTTGCTCGATGGCGTCATGAGGCTAGTTATGGTAACATCAATATTGTGAAAAGGGGTCAACAAGGTACAGTAAATAGTGGATATAACAATAACATAGGTTAGGCAACACCATTATTTAAAGCCTAGCTTGCTTAATAGAAAACACACATGTACAGTAAGTCCACATGTATTTGGACAGTCTTTTTTCCAAAAGGAACTTCAGCTGTACTTCAGCTGTCACAAAATGTAGTGGAGTAAAACGTAAGATATTTGGCCTAGAAATGTACATGGGTAGTTTCATCAGTTTAATGATCTACTGAATGGGGTATTAAACAGTGGTTAAATTAAACTGGAAGAACACAGACTCTGTTACGATTCTAGGGTTACAATCTCAGGTTAAACCGGGCGCACAACGTAAGCGTTTTGTTTGCAGAGCTTCCATTATAATAAGTGGAACTGGCTACACCATGGGAGCGCTACACCAGACATTCGAGTCTTCTAAAATCATGTTTACGCTTGGCAAATGGAACGCTTCAGTTGCGCCATGCCGTGTAGCACGGCAGTTAAGTTTCTTTTTTTTTACTCCAGTGGCCCAGTCCCTTTTTAACTTTGTCTCATTGCCAGGAATGTGCTACTGCTTTTTCTTTATGTTCAGAGCCTAGTCACATCTATTTAGTTTTTAGCACTTCTAAAGTTAATCTTTAACATTTTCTCACACTAAGAATCGACCCTTCACTTTGGATGAGAGAGCAAGACATGGAACGCCAAATTGCTCTGGATGAATGTGCAAGTAAGTAATGTAAGTGTGAGACCACCATTTACCATCTACACCTGACTAGGTTCAGGGGCAATTACCATCTACACCTGACTAGGTTTAGGGGCAATTACCATCTACACCTGACTAGGTTCAGGGGTAACTACCATCTACACCTGACTAGGTTCAGGGGCAACTACCATCTACACCTGACTAGGTTCAGGGGCAATTACCATCTACACCTGACTAGGTTCAGGGGCAACTACCATCTACACCTGACTAGGTTCAGGGGCAATTACCATCTACACCTGACTAGGTTTAGGGGCAATTACGATCTACACCTGACTAGGTTCAGGGTGGTTTTGGTTGGTTGGCCAGGGTTTTTATGGTTATGGTTCAGTCCACATCAACGCGACGGACCAACCTAGCCAACCATGACCATGCCTGAGTATTTTGGGTATTGGATATTTCAATGTGGTAATATGGTGGCAGCATGGAGGGGAGTGTCTCCAGGACGCTGGTTTCACTGTTAAGCCTTCATGAGGTGTTGTGGGCCTAACTTAACGAAACATCGGTGAATGAGGGTGCCCACTTAATAACCCCAATGACATGCCGCATACTATATACTGCTGTTGGATGGGCCAATTGTATTGTGTTTGTGACCATTTGTTGGCGGATTTGTGGGTAGTGTGCTTTTTAAAGTTAAACTTGAGCAGGGGCTTCTGAATGTGTTTTACCTTGGATTTTGGCACAAGGGATTTTAACATCTAATCCTGTGTATTAATGTAAAGGGGCAAGTCTATTGCTATTTGATTATCAAGTCTTTGTCTCAGGAATACATAAAACCTTAGTAAAGCTGTGTTTCTCTGAGAAGAACCATCATCAAACATTTGTGATTTTAGGCCTACTCTTCAAAGCGTTGAAATGGTTAATTGCAAAAATGCGAGCTCAGGTTAATTCAAGCATAGTTTACATGGAACATTTTAAAGTTGCATATAAAGGCTTTCAAATGTCTACAATCAGAATTAATATTATTTTGTCCATTTAATGTCTTTTCACTTGTCTTTATTTGTTTGGCAGCATCAACCCACACATGGGTGTCTGCATACCAACAGACCTAATGCGTGGTGGAGCTGTGGTAACGTCACACGCTTACACTCAGTCAACTCGGGTTCAATTCCTAAACCCACTCTTACAAGTAAATGTCGCTTAGGGGAAGAGCATCTGCTAAATACCAGTCAACTTTAACCAATAACTTTAACGCTTGAATACTTACGACTTGCATGCGGCTCTGCCAGACTTGGATGAAGACGGGAGACGAGGTGTTGACCAGCGTGGCATTCTGGGTCCAGGCTGGGCACGCCCACTCTGGCATGGACAGCAGGGCCATGGAAGGCGCCAGAAGAGTGAACGTCCCGCCCTGCAGAATCGGCAACCTATCAGAACAATGGCAGCACAGCCGAATTAGCCAATCACAAGGCATCTTTACATGAAGGCAGTGTTGGTGGTCCCTCCTGTTCTCAACTTAATGGAGACGCTCACACATGTGCAGGACCAGGTACCATATAATCACATTCAACATTCATCAGTGTCTCTGACTGAAATAATGGAATCAG
The DNA here is from genome assembly GCF_018492685.1 of Alosa sapidissima. Classification (NCBI taxonomy): domain Eukaryota; kingdom Metazoa; phylum Chordata; class Actinopteri; order Clupeiformes; family Clupeidae; genus Alosa; species Alosa sapidissima. The sequence continues at coordinate 27,529,655 of NC_055967.1, forward strand.
TTAAGGATTAGCACATTTAATAAATAAGATGGAGTGCTTGTATCAAAGCAGAAAACTTGCAAGTGAAACATAATATCTACAACTCATCTTGTCAGGGCTGCTACGCTGGTAAATCATCCATAGCACAAACTGTTTTTGTAGCATGTGCTTCACATATGTAGCACTGTATAGCACTGGTTGTCCTCTGATTTAATAGGTGTTCTACAAAGGGCACTCATTTTGTCGCTGTACTGGAAAAAGCAACATTTTAAAGTTAAAAACTCAGGGAGAATTTGCCATCTTAGTGGACTTCCATGCTCATGAACTTTAGAGGGGTAACATTTTAAAATCATGGCCTTAAATGGCTTGACCTAAAATGTCCAACACAGAGCCAGCATCACATGGAACCAAGCAGAGTCTAATTTACCCAAGCCCTTCAAGGTGTGAGGGTATCCAGTCTACTGAACAGCCAAACAGCAGCCTTCTATGCATGTCCATTTTAGATGCTTTGACATGAAAAGGGTTCTTTGAGAAAGAAGAAAGCGCAGGCACAGTGAACTCTGTGGGCTGACCAACCCTGACCCACTCATGTGAACCAGGCCACATTGTTTTTGGAGATCAGATTTAAGGCACTAAGAAGCCAGCTGATTCAAATCCCGTGAAGAGATGTGAGCTGCCATTACTGTCCAATCAAGATTCCTAAAGGTTAATGCAGTGTGGTGGCACTCCTGAGTGCTTCAGATGGAGAGCTAGGAGGAATCCAACACAATGATTCACCTTTTAGGACCTGCATTTTAATATGGAATCTATATTACAATTGTTTTGACCAAAAGTAAACTTCTTTTTATAATGTGCACTTCACAGCACACATTTATTTTAGGTCAAACCAATATGAAGATTTGCTGAGCAAGGTTACAGAACAACTTTATCTATTATCTCTTTTTTATTCCTTTATTACTGATGTAAATCTATAATACTCCCACCATCCACACCCATCTTCCCCCTATCCACAGTATTCATGTTGATATGAAATTCCTATCAGCTGATAAAAACCAACATGCTCTTTTCCGACTACAGCTACCTCACTGTTTACACTGCCACCATCTCCATTATTGTCACAATGGAACACAAACCCAATCAGGACAAGCTTACGGAATTTGGAATTACAAGGCACAAGATTCTGCTCTAATAAGGTTCAAAATTCCAACCTAATCCTATTTAAGACTCCAGCCAATGCAAGGGTAGACCTCTGCTGGGGCCTCTGCAATACAGTACTGGACACCGAGTTCAATCTCAATGTTCAAGCATCTGACTGATGCAGGCACTTTGAGTTTTGTAGCTTTCTGTGCCCAAACTGAGTTGTTGGTACAGTGGATACAAAATGTCTTTGGCCTGCCGATAAAGACTTGTACAGGGACCGCAAAACTGAAAACAGTGACTGCTCTGTGAATGTTAATATTCTGTATGTTCTTGATTTACTATAAAAGCCTCCTGAAATTATTAGTGTTGTGTGCTTTGAACAAAAATGAGAACTGTCACGTTGCTGGACATGTCTGTGTTTGTGGAACTGGCAAACTTGGGTCTTATATGTGTATATACGCATTTTTTTAGGTCACTGGGACAAACATCACACATATGCACACACACACACACACACACACACACACACACACACACACACACACACACACACACACACACACACAATTGGGTTTAGCTTATCATAACATGGGGCTTATTGAAAAAGGAGGACCGCGTATGCTGTAGAATATACTTGACCTACATTTTTGAAGTTTCTGGACAGTGGTTTTCTGAGGTCAAACTCCTGGACAGTCTGACCATGAATGTGATTGTGCTCATCTCACTTATCTCCTCAACTGACAAAAATTAATTCACTGTCTTTTGACAGATAAGACTGTTCAGTGCAAATAAACACAGTTCTGGTATTTGGACAAAATGTTATTTTCACCTCCAATCACAAGAGGATTAGTCTCACAAAATTCACTTTCTATTCATAAACTGTATTTGACCTTTGAATGAATGCTGCTGTCTTTTGGAGTTCAATACCAGCAGCCACAAGCTGCTATCATCATGAATGCAGGTACTGGCATAAGGAATCACACTGGAAATGTTGAAGTGGCAAGTTTATTTGTACTTTAGACGTTAAATTAACCTTTTTGGTATTTCCCTCATTATACTTATAAATGTGCAGTACCTGCGGACAGTAGTGAAACCCCTGTTGTTGATGTTGTTGTTGTTGTTGTACATGAACATATACGTGACCATGTACATGGCCAAATACATGTCCAAGTAGTGTGCAGTAGTGGCTACCCTGATGGTGTGTTGTTGTTGTTGTTGTTGTTGTTGTTGTTCATGTGCAGGTACAGGTACATGCCCTACTTGTAAATTATATTTGCTGTCATGTTTGCTGCTGAAACAATCCACATTTCTCCATTGTGAGATAATTAAACGATTGTCTTATCTTTTAAGTACTTCTTTTTTCTGTACAACGGAAAGAAACGTTTCACTTCCATAAAACATTTTACTGCTTTGATATGTCAGAATGCCTGAAACGTTCCTAGGATACATCAAACTGACATTGATTGCCTGAAATTACAAGTACATCTTTAAGTTCAACGATCAGCTCCTATATCACGAGCGCAACGCTGGTGGTGTCAACCATTCAGCTGCCGTGGTATTACAAACAAAAAAACCCTCGTGCTTGCTGCTGGTCAGTGTGATCCCCGCTTTACTGTTGTAATGAGCCAAGCATCTCTGAATGGGCTTGTTCACGCATGTCTTCTATCTTTACACCACTAATCATCAGGGTAGTCATCTTCCAGTGCAAAGGCTTATTGTATAATTCTGTCAATAAATTACTGATTAATTATCACCTGACTAATCCTCACAATCTCTAAAGATAAAAGAAGACCTTTCTGTGTGTGCATGTGTGTGTTTGCGTGCATGCTTGTGTGTGTGTGTGTGTGTGTGTGTGTGTATGTGTGTGTGTGTGTGTGTGTGCGTGCGTGCGTGTCTGTATCACCTGATTCCAAATATGACCTGGAGTAGTGTGCAGAGCCCTGAGACGAAGAAGATGGTGCTGATGAGGTGGCTCTGGGTCAGACCGTCATGCTGAAGGCACAGGCCCTGTGACAGGATCAGCGGGATGGCTATGATCCCTCCAAACGCTGTCAGGCAATGCTGAAGGAGAGAACAGGAGAGAGGAAGGGAGGGAGGAAAGGAGAGAAAGAGGAAGGGAGAGAAGGAGATAGAACAGAGATGTAGGGAGAGAGAGAAAGAGCACAAGGAAGAAGCAAATATACTGTATGTTTAGAGGCAAAACAAAAACAAACAAAAAAAAAAGACCACAGTATGCTGCAGGACAAAAGCAGATCTACCCGGCTAATACACAACTAAAATTACTGAATGTGTCCTTTATGGAGGTTTCAGACTGAATCTTAAGAGCAGAGGCCTTGCATGTCCTCAATAAATAAATTGGGAAAAAATACCCAATAATATTAACTAATGTAACATTAAATCCATTTTTATATCATCGCATACAGCAGTAATAATCCCCCAGGTCAGGATTTTCTTTGAGAGATGTGGAGCATATTTGTGGGCTAGTTGCTTCAATCTAATCAATTACTCATTCACAAATCTAATCAATTAGTCACCCACGCAAATCGAAATCTTGTGGACCCTTTGCCATTTCTGGGTCTCAAGGCACACACATGGTGTGTACCAAAAATGCTATGGCTCCCCGATGCCTCGTACCTGAATTCCCAGGATTATGCAGAGGTACCACGGAGGGACGTCCGTCACACAGTAGACGAGCTTGTCCCTGTCGTTCTCCCCAGACAGAGCTTTGCCTTCTGGGATTTCATAGAAATGTTCTGCTCCATCCACCTGTAGTGCAGGAAAGAGATTTCAGAACTTTAGAACAACACTCAATAACCAACACACTGTAATTCTGCACACAGTGAGAGAGAGAAATGCACATAAAGGTGTTCAAATTAAATCACACACACAAAAAAAACTGAGCAATACAATTACAATACCAAACAGTAGTAACACTAACTAGCGTGATTTTCCACTTTGCAATTTGCCACCCATCCTTATAATGATGTTCCATAGCAATCCAAAGTTCAGGTGGCCAGGGTATTTAAACCGCTGTTGAACAAAGATGGTCAGTTAAATGTATAGAGTTTTCAGATAACAGATACAAGGAATGCATGCAAGCCTTTTTACTTGAGCCCCCAAGAATGAGATGCACTAGCAAGCAGCAGCCGGGTAGATGGCTGTGAGGCGAACCCCGGACGATGTCACATGACAACTCATGATAACTCGTGATGTAACACCAGCCCAACCAGTAGCTGGTCGACCCTCGCACTCGCCGTATCACTCACTCCGCTGTTCCCACAAAGTGGACCCACCCTGGGTGACCCTCAGGGATCAAAACATATCACACCATTATGCAGTGAAGGTATGCGTGTCAATGTCTTTGTGTTGCTTTCAGTCAGGGTGTCCTTGTCCTGGAGGATGTTTTAATTGTTCAATTTCTAGCATCAGAGTTGAGAACTTCCTCAACAGTGACAAAAGAATAGATAGAACTCTGTACAGAGCCTACAGTGGAGGCCTACAATCTAACACCACACAGGCCTTTAGCTTGTCAGTGCACAGCTACTGCTTTGTCTGGTGAGAATTTCACCTAATAGTTTCTATTACAAGCTCTACATAAAAATGGAATGGTGGTGACCTCAGACAGCTACATCCGGGCATAAGGTACATCCAAGCATTGCACGAAACTAAGAATTCCACACACACACACACACACACACACACACACACACACACACAAACCAATACATTCACACACACATGTGCAGCGTTGCCATCATTAACAGCCTGAGTCATTTTACCAAACTCTTCAGATGAGGTAACTCAAGCGGAAATGATTTATAAACAGATGGGTAGCCATACAGTTATTATAATGCTCTCAAAGGCCAGTTCATTTACTGACAAGACATACCCACAACACTGTGGTTTTATTGCAAGTGTGTGATTACAACACATTTACACCTGTTACAACAAGTAGATGGTCACTGAAGATCATACTAATTATACAAGTGACCCATGACTCAATTGAATTTTAATGTGAAAAAATACTTTCATACTCAAACAGTTCACATATATTCTGAAGTGTACCTATTGATATTAAACATATTCATAATCTATACTTTATTACTTACTACTAATAAAATATATTTATTTGATAGGGACAAATACAGTATACATAGACAAACTGAAAACAGTTATCTGATGCATGTGTTTATAGCTAATGTTAATTTTCAACACTTGTCCCTAGACTAGAAGGGCTTTTATGATTAAATGCAGTAGAACAAAAAAAAATCCAAAATTAAATAAATAGAGATACATAAGAGAGATTGAGGAAGACATAGACATAATAAAACAAGAGTGTAGTTTTAAAAAAAGGGACAGTTGTTCACTGACTGACTCAGTGCCAGGTAAGGAGGTCTGTTGCTGCTACCAAAACAAAAGTTCTCGGGCTGATCACATGGGTAAAGGGCATCATTTTTACTAAGTCTCCTTTATGTTAGCCTTTTTAGTGAAACAATCGATTTGAAACACACTCCAGATTTTACTGCAGCTTTCAAAAACACCCCTCCTAAACCCCCTAATACTGGACAAGAGCTCTCTAGAACACTTACGTTCCTCTGACAACAAGTAAAGCTAAGTGCTTTTAACAGAGCTCACCAGCCAAGCAGCGTTCAGCTTACAGACTCTCAAATATAAATCACCTTTATCATCCAAATGAATGTACACTTTGGTTCTTTAACAGTCGAATGTCTTGAGGATTGCCATTTCAAGGCCTTGTCATACATGTCGTAATGAATGGTTTTCCTACTCACTGCAAAGGCAAAGTTGTCCAATCCATTGCTTTCCTTGTCAGGAGCCATTAGGTCCACATAGAGTGCAGGACAAACTCCTAATCACGAGTGAACTCTGATAGGCCTACTCCTAGACCCTTATGAGTTAGAGTGAGAGAGAGAGAGAGAGAGAGAGAGAGAGAGAGAGAGAGGGAGGGAGTGTGCGAATGAGACAGGAAAAGGGAGAGATAGATAGTGCAAGAGAAAGGGAGGGAGGGAGCATGAGAGAAAGAGAGAGTCAATATGTGCAAGTGAGAAGAGGGAAAAGAAGGAGTGCAGAGAGAAAACCAAAACAGAGAGTGACTGAATAAATGGGAGTGGTTGTGGGGCAGGGTTAGAGTAAGAGATAGAGAGAAGAAGAAGAAAGAAAGAAAGAAAGAGAGGAGGGGAGGAAAAGAGAGAGAAGACAGAAAGTGGGAGTGGAGACACGAGACGTGCGCTATGGCTCCTGCTGATTGGAAATAGAATAACGGCCATTAGATGCTCATGTGAAGCCAATTTCTGCACACCAACAGGCAGCTGACTACATCCTCGTGAACACACACTAACACAAACACAAGCACAAACACACATGCACGCACGTGCACACACACACACACACACACACACACACACACACACACACACACACACACTGATCATATGCAAAAACAAACCAAACACATACATAACGTAACATAACTTGAGTGCATGCATAACGTAGCATAACCTGAGTGCATGCATAATCACTCATATCGAGTCTGTCTGTCTCCTCTCTGTGCGTCTCTGATTTTCATTTCACTATTCCAGAAATGCTTATAACAAACTCATCAAAGACACAAGAAACAAATGGATGCCAACATTCATATTTAAGCTTTTGATTGATGAAGGGGTGTTACAGTTACACTTATCTTTTCAGTTTGTCTCATGATCCTTGTTTTTTTTTGGAGGTTGCAGGTCTAATCTTAATCAAGACCCTCTGTCTGACATGAGTGATCTGTGGTTTGGTGGGAGGAAGTGGGCAATGTTACAGTAGGCTATGTGCAGTGTCAGAATCTGTGTTCCCCAGACCCCTTATAGGATGAATTTAGTCAGATTGTATGAATCAGTGTCTCCCCTGTATAATAGAGCTATTATGAGTTGATAGGCTACATTTTCATATCCAACGCTATCTAACTGCCTTTTCCAAGTATGTAGCCATACAGGGCTTGAAGCAAGGACATTTGCCTGAAGTTTTGAACATTTGAAGATCTATTACAAGGATACAAGGAAGTTTATTGTCACATGCATATAGTTACTGGAAGTAAGAAATGCAGTGAAATTATGTCTGGTGTCAGCCTATTTGCTTATATTATAGGCTAATTGCCTACTTTCGAATCTCGCCCCACGCCTGAATTCAGGCACAGTGTTTTTAACAGTTAGCCTTGATATCTAATGGGTTTTGATTTAAGCTTGGCTGTTGCAGAAAAAAAAGCAGAGCTCAAAGGTGAAAGAAGCTGAAACAAATCTGACGGGTTGCTGCAGCCAACAGCTAGAGCTGCTATAAATTATGTTCCTCCTCAACAGTAGATGGCGCTAGTACTTCTAAAGAGATGTGTACAGACAAAGAGAAAAGGGAGAAATAGTCAAACAGGAAAAGGATAGGCCAGATTCTCAAGATTCTCTGGTAAACGCATGTGGTAGACCAAAACACAGCTGTTGCACAAGAGATGTAGCTAATAATGTAAACAACGGTAAACATTTTATGTTGCTACAACTCAACTGCACAAAATGACCAAGCTGCGCTACTTGAGTGTTCTCCTTTCCCAGCGGTTGACTTTGGCAGCCCAAGAGATTTTTAAGGACGTGGAGGAAACCATTTCGGAGCTTCAAGAAGAAGTAAAGCTGGTGAAGCTAGAGAACGCCAAACTTAAAACGAAACTACGGGAGGCTGGTTCAAACAGCAGCAATGGTATGTTGTTCAGAACGATATTTATGTGGCACATAGACAGCCTATTTCGATAATATTATACGCTTACTGTAACATTTTCAATTTAGTATCGAAGACCACCAGAAATACCTAACGTTAGTAGTAGACATTTCGCGGGCTTACACTGGCCGTAATATCCGTTTAGCTTTTCACTCACACACTATGTTATCTCCACTCCATGTTAAACTTTGTCAGACTAAGTTGTAAATGTCAACAATTATACCGACGCTATGATCGCTTTTGAGTTGGTGTGGTTGTAATCAGAATGGTAGTTTTTTAAATGCAAACGAATTTGGGATTAGGCCTTCTTTGGCAACATACGGGCATTTGTGGGCGGCAACAGGTATGCCATGCTGTTGGAGGTAGGCTACAATCTGGGTGCAGATCATTCTGTCAAGTTGTTCATCCACCCTCCTTTCCTTCCTTCCTTCCTTCCTTATTTCCTTCCTCCTGTCCTAACCCCTCCCTCCTCATTATTTTTGTGAAGGAAACGAGGAAGGAACGATAGGAGGGTGGAGGAATGAAGGAGCGAGATGTTAGAAATGAGGGGTGCAGATCATATAGATAGATACTTGCTTTCTTCCTTCCTTTCTTCTTTCTTTCTTTCTTTTTCTTCCTTCCTTCCTGATCCCCAAGGGGAAATTCAAGGTCTCAGTAGCATACAGACATCACACACACAACATGCACTTACAGCAGAAAAAGTAATAAGTATAACAAAAAACACCACTGAACCATTAAGACAGTAGAAGATAAAAAAATACTAAATATACGAAATAAAACTAAATCAAATTGGTATTTTTGTCTCCCTCCCTCCTTCCTCCTGTCCTTATCCCTCCTAATTATTTTTGTAAAGGAAACGAGGATGGAATGATAGACGGAGGAATGAAGGAAAGACAGATATGAGACATGAGATGTCCTGCTCACTTACGCATTACTTTTAAGTGATGTCAATTACTAATTATGTGGCACGTCACCTCTTAGGCTAGAATAAACAGACACGCAAATTGCAGGGAATATGAACTGATACCAAAGCTTAAAAATATCATAGTGAACATAGACTATTCCCACTTATTGACCCTGATAATGAGGAAATGTTTGATAGTTCTCAAGACATGAATGAATACTTTGCATGATAGTTCATGATAATTCCAACATATAAAGATCTTTTTTAGGTCTATCTACTCATTTATTGTCGCTAATAAATCACTACGAACTTTTTGGAAACAGAAAGTTGATAGACATGGGAGGAACTTTACACCTTGACAGCTTGGACCAATGATCGCACACTTCTGCATAGAATGTTCTTGTGTTTCCTTGCATTTCTGCCCTTTCTCCTCTCTCCTCGTTCTCATCTCCTCTGGTTGCAATTAGAGAAATGAGACATCCTCGATGACGTTGAGCTTTGAACTACTTCCAGGGCACGAGTTGGAGGCCCGCCCGAGGAGAGAGGCTGCATGAGGGATGAGATGCACCTATTGAGATCACATATAGGTGCTGGCTCAAGGGTCATAATATTTTGTTTAATGAAAGGACAGGTTTCTTATAACTAGTGTGCACTTCTGGCACATCTTCGGCTACCATAATGGTAACTAAAGGTGTATTCCCACCGACGGGATTTCTGCAGTTCCTACAACATAACATTCCTAGAACCCTTTTTTCTTGTGTTCCGACCGGACCAATCTGGGGATTATTAAGTTCCTCTGACCGCAGTTCCTGTAACTCTTTCAGCTCCTACTTCAGGACAGGGACTTTTCTCTCTTCCCTTTCCCGCATAGGATCCCTTAGTGACCTAGGTCTACATTGATTGGTCCAAATTATAAGTCACGCCCACTGTCAACCCAAGTTGAATGGGCAATATGAAATTGAATGGGCAACCAGTTCCAATGGCCACTTGGCCAGTGCGAATGCAAACGCAAACCGGTTTTGGGGGAGAGTAGTTAGTAGAACTCTTTAGAAGTGGACTGTTCCTATAACTACGTTAGAGCATAGCAGCAGGGCATAGATGCCTTGACTACAGGGCCGGATTACTCATAAGGGCCAGTGCCCAGGGGCACCAACCATTCATAGCCAGTGGGGAGGGCACCACATGACACAAGCTTTAAATATATGTATCGTAAATTGTTATATTATTCACTTGAAGTTGTTTAAAGACCATACATGTGGGGCAGCCGAGGCTGGTTAGCACTTCGGACCTGTAACCGGAGGGTTGCCGGTTCGAACCCCGACCAGTAGGCACGGCTGAAGTGCCCTTGAGCAAGGCACCTAACCCCTCACTGCTCCCCGAGCGCCGCTGTTGATGCAGGCAGCTCACTGTGCCGGTATTAGTGTGTGCTTCACCTCACTGTGTGTACACTGTGTGCTGTGTGTGTTTCACTAATTCACAGATTGGGATAAATGCAGAGACCAAATTTCCCTCACGGGATCAAAAGAGTATATATACTATACTATACTATACTATACTACATTACTCGTTTATGAACACTAATTTCACAATAATATTAATAATCCTAAATTATAAATAAGTCAAGATTACATGACCACTATCACTCCTCCTCCTCAATCTGTCAGAGTTGAGTTGGTCCACAAGTACGCGCAAACTTTTTAGAACAGTACAGAAAATGAATCCAAAATGGACAGTCTTTGTATTTTTCTAGATTTAGCGACTTTTGGCCATCCTTAGTGTCATCTCGCAACTAGCAACAGATTTGCGACTTCTTGCAATGATGGCAATCTATGTTTAGTTGTTGAAACCTCTGAACACATTGTCTTAATACGGGCCTGCTTGACTACGATGCATCCTTCAGAAAAGTTCTATTTGCAAAAAAATGGTTATCAAAGATCAAATACCTGACAATAATTATTTCATAATAGTTAAAGCAACACCAAAGATTTTTTTGTACCTTAAAATAATGTTTCCAAAATCGTTTCAGTGGTTCATCAACTCGTAACAGGGTGAACGGCAATTCTGCATTCGCTTTCGCGGCCCTCTATCGGCTATAACCGCACTTTGTAAGTTTGCCAGATCGGGTAGCGGATCTGTAGTTCGATGGAATGAGACCTAAGAAACTACAAATTTGACTTCCATCTGATGTCGCAAAACATCGTACTTTTATAACATGCAAAATATTCTACCTTGTCTGTGGACATCGTTATTTGCAAAGCCGGTGATGGATAAACAAATAGCGTGCGTGCGACAGAGGGAAAGTTCTTTGGTGTTGCTTTAATATATTACTGTACCTTTCATTAGGATACCAGATATTTAGGCCTATTTCTCACATTGATCCAAACTTTTTTTTTTTACATTTTTGCTTGTTAAAAAAGGGTAGACTGTTGGCAGATATATCGGTTATCAGCTTTTGAAATACTCAGATATCAAAATCAGTATGGGTCAATCGAATCCCATATCGGTCAGGCTCTAACATGAATGAAATTATAATCTACAGAAGCTATAAAGCTTCTTACAGACAGGTATGCATTTAGATGTAACTCCAATCCTGATCACAAAGATCTTAATTGGCCACTAACTTGATTACATATTTTTCCTCTGTAGCTGTAACTGATTAGAATTACATTTTTTAAATTGAATTTAATTAAATAACTCCTTTGCATGTAACCTGCTACTCTCCTTCCCTGAACATGCCTTGTTTAGTCAGCCAAGTGGTCAAGGCTGATTTGGAAGATAATAATAACTAAAGCACAATGTTTATGACAATGTTGCAGTTAGAGGTCTGCACTCCCGTGCGGCACGGGACAACTTTTGAAAGCTCTTTGTGGGAGCGGGCGTGATGAGAGAGGTGCATTTGCGGGTGCGGGACAAACCGATGATTCACTGCACTCCCGCAAATTAAATATGTGCGTAAAATTAAATAGGGAAATGATTAAAGTAGTGTTCATAACTATAGTTCAGCTGGATGTTCTGTTAGGCAGCATTAAAAAACGGGGTTTAAGCATAACTGACGGATAGCAGGCCTATAGCCTATATTGTCGTTTATGTGGGTTCAATTTGTTCCTGCTGCTCATTGTCAACTCGAAATCGAAAGCATGACAGAGGAAGAGGGCACCAGACTAGGCCTACTTCAGTTGTTACACTCCTTGTTGCCTACATTCAGAACCAAGAAACTTAAAATCAGGCATCTGGAGTCTTTCTCAGGTGTGTGTGCTCCTTTCGTGAGGCAGAAAGAAAAACTGAATAGGCTATCCCTCCTGCTTGCAGGCTTTAGCGGGAGGGAGCGGGACATCATGTTACAGATGCGGGTGGGAGCGGGACTAAAAATGACACATTAATGCGGGAGCGGGACAGAATATTGCAGGAGCGGGCGGGCGCAGGACTGAAAAATCAGTCCTGCGCAGACCTCTAGTTGCAGTGTTTAATGATGTATAATATTGTGGCCAATTAGTCTTAATAGCAAGGCTCCTATTCAAAATGTATTTGGACACATTGTTAAAAAAATCAAAATTTACATAAAATCCATGACCTGATGGTGTCCATTTTAGATTTAATTCACCTGTGTTATGCATAGTTAACATAGATTTCTGTCCACTTTTCAGCAGAATTAACTCCTGATAATCATGGAGAGCTCCAAAATTGTGGAGAGCAGAGACCTGAGGTAGCTTTGGAGGACACTTCAATCATTGCATCTTTAAAGCAGGAACTTGATGCACAGGGTGAAAATGATGGAGGCTCCATGGACAGTGAAAAGAGGGAATGTGTTGCGATGCAAATTAAGATGGAGACTGACTTCACAGAGTGCAGTCCCAACAGAGACCAATCAGCTGGGCAAACTGACCCTAGAGTCACAGTAAGCATTGCAGTGGGCTCATTACCGGTATCGGACTCCCGTGCACCAGTTTTCCCCTGTGTGGAGAGGACGTGGAGTGTTCGTGATTCAGTTGCTAAAGAAACAGAACCTCAGGCTTCCCAGGTAGGTTGAGTCAGGATCTCCATACTACTACTCGATGTATACTGCCATATTTTGTGTGTTTTTTTTTTTAAGATAAATATACCTTTAAGATCTCACTGTTTTCAAATGTTCTTTTTTTTAGACTCAGGAGAGGTGTGATGACATCCTTGAAGATGATGGCAGACCTGAAAATGTTCCGGAGTCCAGCAACACTGATACTGTGAGTGTTATTCAGACAGGCTGGTCAGATATTAACTGCTGAACCTCACTCTTTTGTCCTCAGATGGGGCGGTGTACTTAATGTACCAGTTTAAGACCTTTGCCCTCTGTATTTTTTTTAATCTGGCAAATAAAGAACTCTTCATTAGCAAACCTTATTCACTGACATACAGATGTGAAAAAATGAAGGAAACAGAACCAGTTCTGAAAACCTTTGACAGATGAAAGTTTCTGATTTGGTGTCTAAACATGATCAACACAACATGAGGTTGTAGTTATTTTTAAACGTGTAACAATTTTGGTAAAAAAAAAAAATCAGATTTTCTGTGCAATGGCCTACTGTGAACGTACTGGGTTTGTTAGAGCCAAAGCTAGATGTATGCCAGAAGCAGTTACAGCAGGGGTGGGCAAACTTTTTTTGATGGTTTCACCATAAACTACCAGTGCTTTTTCAAAGTTCTCAATGTCTCGTTTTAAAATGTCAGGGCCCTCGGAAGTCTACCAATGAAGTGTGGAGCTACTTTGAGCCTCGTAAATGGTGTAAAACAGTGATTTATTTGCATGGCTAGCCCGAGGCACCCCCTTTGAAAACCTGTTGGTAGCATCGGCTAACTAGCGCCAGATTTCAGAGTGCAGGGGACAAGCCGTGATGAGCTATGAGACAAAAGTTCACACTCGGTATCATGTTTCAACACACTTTAGGTCAATATCACACCGAACTTCTCCTTTAATGCATGTTTGTTGGAAGAATGTACAAATGTTTACATTTATTCAGCAAAGGGAAATGCATTGTTTCCTGACTGACCGTGTGGTTTATTATCAGTTTGCAAAGGAGGAAATGCTATGAGTTAGGCTGGACCAGTGATTTTAAATTTAACGCAAAGTCTACGGCCATTACGATGTTAGGGTTGGAAACATTTCCCAATGGAGAGTAGTGAGATTCTTCACAAAGCGAGTGAGTTTGGTGAAACCAGGCTAGTAGCCCTATTAGGCTGATGAGGTCAATAAGAGTTTCGGCCCCTGAGGCCACGCCTTTTCGGGTAGACCAAAAGCTTTTTTTGCCGAGTCACTTGACAACCATTGGTATTTTATTTTCAAATGCTTCCTCAGTCATGTCTTCAAATGGTATCCATACACTTCCTAATAGCTACACATTCTCCATTTGTTTTTTTAAGACAACGCAAACAACTTGCAATTGGAATGCCAACTGTCCTCCAGTAAATGATGACAATGAAGATGATTATGATGTTTTTGATGACCATGATGGTGTTCGGGGAGGGGATGACCATGTTATGGACCCCGTTAAGGAGAGTGATAATGTAAGAAAAAACAAATATTGTAATTGATATTTTGTTTATGTAAAAGATATGAACATATGAATGTGTATACCTTTTAAAAAGACCTCTGCCCCTCTCATATGTATACCGTATTTTCCGGACAATAAGTCACACTTTTTTTCATAGTTTGGCTGGCACTGCGACTTATAGTCAGGTGCGACTTATATATGAAAAAATATATAATTGAACATGTTTTTAAATGTTAATTCATATTAACTGACATGAACCCTACATGAAACATTACTGTCTAGCCGCGAGAGAGCGCTCTCAAATGCACAAGGTCTGTGCACTTTCAGTCAGGGATTAGTGGTTGCGCTATGCCTGAAACACACGTGCATACCTAAATCCTCAAATTATGGCCAGGATTCTATTTGGGCCTCAGATTCGGACAAATAAAGGTCATAAAATAAAACAAATAAAGCCAGTAACAATTTTGTTTCAATTTAACTCAAAAAAGAGCTCTTCTTAATATTTTATATTGTTGGTTGGTTTAATATTGTTGCCAATGAAAAGTCATTGTCTTACACCATGTCTCCAACACTAGGGGGGACTGAGCCTTTTCAGTGGCAGCCCCTAGACTCTGGAACTGCCTCCCCCTCCACATCCGTTCAGCTCAGTCTCTAAATGTTTTTAAGTCCCTTTTAAAGAGCCACCTCTTTTCACTTGCCTTTGTCTAGTGTCTCCCTTTATGCCCCAGTGTTTAGTTTTAAACGTTCTTTTTCCGCTTTTCTTAATTTATTTTAACTGTAGCCCTTTTTGTTTTGTTTTTTGTGCCTTCCTGTTTTTATTTATTGCACTGTATTGTGAAGCACTTTGGTGCGGCTAAGCCGTCTGTAAATGCGCTTTATAAATAAATTTGACATTGACATTGACATTAACACGTTGCTCTCAAGCTACCAGTTGCATGCCGCCCCCTTCTGAGCTTGCCAGAGGCTGAAGCAGTAACCTACATTTAAACACAATTGTTGCTGCCAGACATCAGCCTACGAATTTTATAAAAAAGTAAATCATGCATAATTAAAAAAATAAAAATAAAAAATAACTAAATTTAGGCTGAAATAAGGTTTCCATTTCAGCACAACACACGTTCCATAAATAAATGAAAGCGGATGCCTTATCTCACAATAAGCGGATTGAAATCCCAACAACTTTTATACATGAAACTTAATAGTGAACCATCAAATACCCCACAGATTTCAGTGGTCATCAGTCCCGATATTTAGCAATATAATCAAACAGTAAGCCATGCTCCAAATAAAGGTGCTGTGCTTTGCGCAGCCTAAATAAAGACCCCAGCCATAATTTGAGGATTTACGATAGGCTGTCTCCTAAACATTCCTCACCCGTTATCTAGACATGCATTAAAACATTTGAAAACAAAACTCAGTGCCATGTAGGCTAATATTTGATTTAGCTGTTTTGCTACTAATTATCTTTCATGTACTGAATGCACACTAGAAAGTGAAAGTAGGCCTAGTCTACTATGCGCTCCGTGTCTGTATCTGTCTGTTCATGTCCGCAATCAATTATAACGTTCCTCAAATGGAGAACACATCCATGTTCTCTCGCGTTATAGGCTGTCATGCTTCTGTGTTTGCAAAACGTTAACTCTATCAGACAGCGCTGTAACATGTGGGAATTTCTCTCATTATGATGGACTTGTGGGACTTTTATTATTATGCTTAATACTTAATAACTTATGCGCAATACCCGCGCTGAAATTTAGGCCCTGGTTTTAAATGCGCATATTTTTTTATCTCGCTCTTTCGGAGGTGGCTAACCGAGTATTTGTTCTGCTGCCAGCTTGTGTCAATATATCGTCCAAAATGCTTGATATATTGATATTATTCTCCACATTTTAGCAACATTTTGGTGTACCACATGGCATTTTCTTTCAGTGAATCTTTTGCTTTACAAATAGGCCTATCCGGCCCTCTTCTTGGCTGCCTTCACTCCTTCTTCGTCTTAACATTAATCTTTTTGGCCTCACTTAGTCATCACTTAGTTACATAGTCTCTGTTTTTGGTTTTGGATTTTGTGAAATACATTTCTAAATAAACGTTCATGACACATTTTTTGACTAATGTGGCTTATAGTCCGGAAAATACGGTACCTTTAAAAATAGTTTCCTGCCCCTCCATTTGTGATTTTTACTATTGATCCATTTGCTTGATTATATCTGCCTTAAACATGTATAGCTTCATCCGTCTGATGGCTGGGGGAATTCCACCCAGCAGACATTTATTATAGCTTAATTCATGCTTGAATTAAAGCTTGAATGAATGTTTGTCACTACTGATATTCACTGTTTTCACTTAAACCTCCCACACAGATGGATGCGGAAATGCCTCACAAACCTCAGATGCCTCAGAAAAGACTTGGCCCCCGGACAGAGCTTTCCAAAGGTGGGAACAGTTACTCTGAAGACAAAGACACCAGCTCTGAAAATATCACAATGGTTAGAACAGGGAAACCTCGAGGGAGACCAAGAAAGCATCCTCAAACTTCCACACCTAAACCAGAGTCTCGTAATTCACAGCGATGGCTTAGATCTGGAAATGACAGAACGGAGGTCAGAGGGGGGCTACAGAAGAGACATAAGACGGATCAGACATCGACAAATAACTCAGTTGAGGTTAATGAAGAAAGTAGAATTGGGAGACCTACTCGAAGGTCTAGAAGGAACTTGGAAGACGATGAAAATATTGTAGTGCCAGTGTTAAACACAGTGGTCACAACAAAAAATCCAAGGGGTAGACCAAGAAAGAATCCTCAAACTACGATCGTCAAATCAGCTGAGGTGGATCAAAAGGATAGTGTTTCAGAAAAGTCACCCATCTCTGAAGGTATCAAAGACATGTCAAGACCACATAGAAGAAGTGGCAGACTGAGGGACCGTTCTGAAATTCGTTCTGAAGATGAAGAGAGCATTTCCGTTCAAGAGGCAAACTCAAAAGTCAGTACAGTAAGACCAAGGGGCAGACCCAGGAAGAATCCTCAAAGTACTATAGTCAAACCATCAAAGGTAGGCTTGGATCACGATGAGAGTGTTTCAGAAGAGCCACCTGTCTCTGAAGATAACAAAGATGCCTCCACAATCCAATCAATTCAGATGGACCATCAGGATGCTTATTCAAATGATGAAGCCAGTACTCATGACCGAGACTCATCGGTATTGGGTAGGTGCGGGAGGGTACCAGAGGGAAGGTCTACAGGGCAACTTAAAATATCTAAAACAAAAACAAGTGATGTGAACTTGGAAGGTGAAGAAAACTGTTTAGGTCGAGAATCAAACCCAAGGGATGGAGCAGAAAGACCAAGGGGCACACCCAAGAAGGATCCCCAGACTACTTCAGACAAACCAGTTGAGGTGGACTTGGATCAAGAGGATAGCGTTTCAGAAGAGCTGCCTATCAGTGAAGGTGACAAAGACTTGTCAAGACCAAATAGAAGAAGTGGGAGACTGAGGAAGTGTACTAACAATTCTCCAACCCAGCCAGATGAGATGGATCATCAGAATGACTCTTCAAGTGATGAAGCCAGTTCTGGAGATGATGGAGATTTGTCACTTTTAGGGAGGTCAAATAGGACGCCAATGAAACGTCCTCGATCTTCGTCCTCAGAATACGAGGTTGATATGGAACAGGATGGTGATTCTTCAGATTCCAGCTGTGAAGAAGCCCTGAGCGATTCAACCAGAAAGGAGAGACCCAGAAAGCACCATCGGATCTCAAACATTACAGCCGTAGAGGAAGGCTTAGATCATGTCTCTGTCCTTAATAAGGAAATGGGACTTGTCAAGAGGCAATACTGCTTGTATTGTACAAAACCTGTCAGCAAGTTATCAAGGCATTTAGCAATGCGCCACTACAATGAAAGGGATGTGATCAAGGCTCTAACTCTCCCCAAACATTCAAAAGAAAGGAAAACTGAAATGGCACTCTTGCGTAACCGTGGTAACAGTGCACACAACCATCAAGTTCTGAAAGAAGGAAAAGGACTCCTAATTCCATGCCGAGTCTTTAAGTCACAGGATCCTAAAGATGTTTTAACCTGCCCAGGTTGCTCTGGCATGTTTTCCAAGGAGTACATGAGTAGGCACATTAGATGCTGTACATTCATCACAACAGAGGATGATTCTGATCTAAATGCAGCAGGGGATCAGTCCTCACGTACTGTCACCAGACAAGCTCCAGACTTCGCAGAGGTTCTTTCTGGGATGTATCAGGATGATGTTGCAGAGGCAGTTAGAGGGGACAAGAATATTCTTAAACTTGGACAGCTCATGTGTGATAGAAAAAATGCAAATGAATACATCTGGCAGAGACTTCGTGAGTTAGGCAGGGTACTTTTGAACGGTCGAAAAATCACACCATTGTATCAAATAGAGGATTATATCCGACTGGAAAACTGGGATCACTTGGCTGCTGTTGTGAAGGATGTTGCGTTGTACAGTGAGACCACGTGTACTTTTGCCATTCCCAAGTATGCTGTGAATATCAGGCGCAGCTTGGACACAATTGCAGGGATTCTCAAGTGTGAAGCAGAAGCCACTGGAGATAGAGAAATGGTAGTAATTGCCCAAACTTTCCAGGAGAATTTGAAGATGAGGTGGCACCAGAAATTCATGGCACCAGAGAAGCCAAACGGCAACAGTCCATTGTTGGTACTTGCTGAACAGGTGAGAATACTACAGATCTTCCCTCTTAAGTATAAGAAAAACATTCAATTGTTGTAATAACCTAGATATCCAACTGGAAGTGACCCTCATTTATTCCATAGATAGATGGATAGATAGAAAGATACTTTATTCATCCCGAGGGAAATTTTAGGCATCCAGTATTTTATACAACCATAACATAACAAACACACACATGTCTCACATACATAAAAATCACTCACAGAAATATAAAAATTAAAGAGCATATGAAGTGGTTACAAAGGTCTGGTATGGACCGACCATGTGATAAGGTGCTATGGTGGAGTGTGTGCAATGGTGATAGGATTGAACAGTGCATTAACTTTGCTTGTTATTAAATATTGACTGACTATGAAAAGATAAGAATGTAAACATAATAGAATTCCTAAACATATCCTAAATTGTAATTTACAGGATGAATTGTACAATTAACAGGGTGAACAAAATATGACGTAATAGAGTTTTTGGTCTGTATTGTTACTTTTATTCAGACCAGCCATGGTAGGAACGATCAACAAAATGCAAGTGAGAACAACATCAATCCTGCACAGTCAAAGACTGAGCATGAAACGGTAAGCAAATCTAGAGTGGGTGCAATATCCGCTTTTAAGTGCTAAGTGTGAAATGCCTATGAGGGCATTTCCGCCAAAAGTATATTCCCTTTAACCAAAAAATATTTCTACTGTCAAAGTGTAATTTTATTTATTTTTTCTTGACAGCTGGTAAAGAATGACAGCGCTGTCCCAGTCTTGCCAGCCAGTCATGAGGATGAGGCACAGAATATACTAGAATCAACAATTGAGGAGGTAACCAAAATGAATGCCTCTTAACTATTCAACTATTGCTAAACTTAATGTCCTACAGAACGAGTACAAATATGAGTAGAATATTGGCTACACACAATAATGGCCATGTCACTACTTTTTTTGACTAAGAGTAGCCTAATTCATCAAGCATTTGAGCCCTAAAAGTAGCACTCAAGTCTGGGACAGCTTAGCAGTAGTCAAAAGGACTCCTAACCCAAACAAGACCTATCCACAAACAATTGTAAGCAGCTGTTTGTACATTTCACATCGCAAAGTTTTGAAAAGCACATCCAGAATCACTTACAGGAGCTCCCAATTTCGAGGGAATAATTGTGCATTGTAAGGGATTCAATAATGTCACCAACACTTGATTTGGTTGATGATATAATGCGGGAAAAACCTCCTCTACGATGATGATTCAGGTCTATGCTGGTGAGAATGCGTGCATTGCTACAGATACTGCAAAGGACAAGAGATAAATAAATTAATTAATTAATAAAGAGTCAGACAAAGGAAATAGCCTAGTAATGGAACTTTGCAACATTTTTTAAACAAATCTGTATTAAGACACGTTTGCAAAGAGGAGAAGCAATTTAATTTGATTTACAATGAAATGTTACTTTTAGTTTAAATGTTGACATTGAATTTTAAATTTGAATTGAATCTCTAGGTATGGTAAAGGGTATGGGATGATGTGGGGCTATTTTAATTCAAAAGGCCAAGAGAACTTTATCAGGATTCATAGTATCCAGGATCCATGAAATAACTGGCCTTTGAAAATAAAAATCTGCCTGCCTCTATGGGGAATTTAACATAGGAGTATGCTTACTTATGACCCCTGTATTTTAAGGAAGAATATTTATTTTGGATTTTTCCTCATTTTTAATTAAGGCATTACAATCAATTTCCAAAAGATTTTTTTATTCCTCTTTTTAGTCAACTTTAGCATGGGTGTGCTAACTTTGTAACGTGACTGTAGCCAAACGTTGATGCTCTATGAACTCATGTGGTTACAAAACTCCTCTGTCACTTTATTCAGACCAGCCATGGTAGGGATCAAGAGACTGGAAGAGAAGATAACATCAATGCTGCACAGTCGGAGACAGAGCATGAAACGGTAAGTCAATTTAGAGTGGGGCAGTATCCACTTTGAAGTGGTAGGTGTAAAATATCTACTTATAAGCGTTGTTTTGCTATAGCTACTATAATCTCTTTTTTTTTTTTTGACAGGTGAAACAGAATGTCCACAGCGTTGTCCCAGTCTCTCCAACCAATCAAGAGGATGAGGTACAGAATACACTGGAATCAACAACAGAGGAGGTAACCATTGGCATCTATCCAAAGCGACTTATACATGTCAATTTTATTACAAGAGCCATACTCCCCATGGCAACTCAAGGTTAGGTGCAAAGCGGGACTGCCCTATATGCGTACTATGCACATTGCGTAGGGCCAGTGCAAATAAATTAAGGCCCTTCGCCTCCACCTTGCGTCAAGTTAGTGAGAGTTATGAAAAGATGAAGCAAAACTATCAGGGCATGAGAAGAGAAAAAACTCCATGCAAGTGAACTGTTAGAACAGCGTTTGGGTAGACTTGTTATGTTCCTCTTCATGTTTGATGTCAACAAATAATAATAGCCGATCTGCTGACTTGCATCTCTCAATACTGTGTCTCTAAACTAGGCAATGAAATTAAATTAATTTACCATTGGTTTTTAATGACATGAGTAACAGGCAACTAATATTGCGTGTCATACAAATATTCATGGAGATTGGATGTCTGTCCAATTATCTGGGCAGATCTTACACACAGCTTCGATATCTGTCTCTTCTTGGCTGTCCTTTTTCACCAGGCTATAGTATGTTGTGTAACATGTGTGTTGAATGTAGAAAATTATACATACACATACAAGACAAAAGGGAGTAAATTTACTATCAACCCCCACCCCACAATAGCATCGTCTATCGCAATGTTTTACTGGACACATTGTTAAATGCCATTTTAATGGGACATTGCCCAACCCTAATTGAAAATATTTTAGGCTCCTTTCTGGGTCCAAGATTTTTACCAGGTTAGACAGAGTGCTTTGCCAAAAAGTGTCATAGAAACTAGATGATCTATTCGGCTCTTTGTTGCTTGCATAGGACTATGAAAGCCTATAGCAGCTAGACTATAAATTGCCATTTTGTGTTTGATAGTTTCCTTGTGAACTCATTTACTTTGTTTATCAAGGTAATTAGCAGGGTGAACATAAACCATACATATTGTATGGGGCGGTGGTAGTGTAGTGGTTAAGGAGCTGGGCTAGCGTGCAGTAGCCTGAAAGTTGTCAGTTCAATTCCCGGCTTCCACCGTTGTGCCCTTGAGCAAGGCACTTAACCCCAAGTTGCTACGGGGACATTGTGATCCCTTGTAATATAGCTGACCTATGTAAGTCACTTTGGTCAAGAAGTGTCTGCTAAATGTAATGTAATGTAAATGTTGTAAATATTTGCTGTCAGTTTTCATGTCAAGTTTTCATTTCACTTCATTTTAAAATCTTAACCAAGGACTAAAGATCTGTTTTATAACTTGTTTTACAATGATATTTCATGTTTTTCTTGCATTCCAAATGACATGTATAACTTACTATTCCTTACTAACCTAACACTCAGGCTGTTTTTGGTGTCAACATTTATAAGAGCTTTTTGTACTTAACAGCCGTTGGAGAGAAGTGATGATCATCAAAGAGATGGGGATGCTGACGACAATGATGATGATGATGATGATAAGGAGGATAATGACAACAACGATGATGGTGATGAAGACTATGATGTAGCCGAAGATGACAGCAGTCATGATGATGGTGATGATGATGATGGAGATGGAGATGAAGATTGTGGTGATAGTAATGTTACAGCAGTCGGATTGGAGAACAAAAGTGTAAGCCACACTACATATTGAAAAACATATTGAAGGTCTCTAAAGAACACTAACTGCATACTCGTATGTTTGTGTGTATATACACAGGGACACTTTATGAAACAGAAATATTACTTTGATTTATTTTTTAAATAAGCAACTTGAAATGCATACTTATGGTTTTATGTTCTTTTACAGAATACTGCCGAGGATGGAGACCTGAATGAACCCTGTGACAGTGCCCAAAATGACACTCCAACCAAACCACTCAAGCAGTTACAACCATGTAAAATATCCACTGCAGGAGTTTCTATGTCATCTGTAAACAACCATCGGGACCGTGTTTCAGACCAGAAAAATGCTCCCAAGAAGTCAGGTGCGTCAAATAATGATGCTAAAGTTGTTTCCATCCTTCAATCCACCAAACGCATCAAAAAAAACCACTGTTTGTTCTGTAAAAGGCTTGTGTCAAAGATTTCAAGGCATTTAGAACAGCGGCATTATGAACAAGATGATGTGGCCAAAGCTTTCAGTTATCCCAAAGGAAGCAAGGAAAGGAAGATCTACCTAAAGCAGTTACTTAGAAGGGGTAATCGTGCACACAACCTCCAAGTCCTAAAAGAAGGGAAAGGAGTTCTCATTCCATGTAAACGGGCAGTGGGAAAGCCTGGTGATTTTTTGCATTGCCCCTATTGTCATGGCCTGTTTGTCAAGAGGAGCATCGGAGTACACCTTAGACAATGTCCATTTGCAACAAACGCAAATCTTGCTATCCCCAAAAAGGGAAAAAGAGGACGTGTGGCAGCATTGTGTCTTATGGCTGAACCCATACCAGAAAATGTTACTGAAGAGTTATGGAAGGTTTTGGGGAACATGCACCAGAATGACGTTTCTATGGCAGTCAGGACCGACAAATATGCGCTTCAGCTGGGACAGGAGCTTTTGGACAAGGGGAAAGGACGAGAAGCCATCAAGGAGATTTATATTAGGCAGAGACTCCGAGAGCTGGGAAGGCTGCTTATGAGCGCCCGCAAGATCACCCCAATGTATAAACTGGAGGACTTTATACTGCCATCAAATTGGCACCATGTGGTTGCAGTTCTCAAGGATGTTTCGGAGTACAGTGAGGAGGTTTCCACTTTCAAATTGTCGATCCTGCAGCACTTTTATCGGAACTTGCAGAAGATTGGAAGATTTGTGGAGTTAGACGCCGAATCCAGACAGGACGAGCAGATGCTGGAATCGGCAAGAACATTCAACAGGAAGTTTGTGGAGAAGTGGAGGAGGCATTTCCCTACTCCTTTTGCGGCAAGAAAGATTCCACAAGGTCAGAGTGATACGAATGATACGAATGATACGAATGATACGAATGGTACGAATGGTACGAGATTGCTGTCTTTCACAGAAGACATCAGGCATCTGCACACATACCTCAAAGACAAACTCACTGAGTGTGTGTCAGTACTGTGGACCTCTCCAGGGCCAGCGATCTGGAACAGTTTGGCGAGGATCGTTCTTGCCCAGTTGGTCATGTTCAATAGAAAGAAAGCGAACGAGATTGCCGGGCTGACTCTGAAGGATTTCAACACCAAGGAAGCCTATGGCATGCCATGTGACGAGGAGGAGGATTTAACACCGTTTGAGCGCGAGCTTTGTAAGTTCACCTGCCGGATGGAGATTTCAAGAGCAACTGGAGACAACATCCAAATCCTTGTTCCTCCAGCTTTGGCCAACATCATGGAAACTATGCTCCAGAAACGAAGGTTGTGTAGAATACGCTGTGACAATATTTACATGTTTGCATTGCCTAGTATCAAAACACACTACTTGGGTGTTGAGTGTCTGAAAAGCTTGGCTGAGAACTGTGGGGTGAAGTGCACAGAAGCATTAGTCTCAAATGGACTGAGAATGCATGTTGCTATGGTAACCCAACTGCTCTACTTGAAGGATATGCCTCAACTAACAGAGTTCATGGGACTCAATCTAACAGCTTACCTGAAGAATGATTGTCTCCAACAAGATACCCTGGAACTGGCAAAGCTTTCCAAGGTTTTTACGGCCTTGGAGAACGGACATTTGAAAGTCACAGAACAGACTGTAGATGAGGTTATTGTCAGCCCAGATGGTAGGTGCTCTCTACATGAATGACTTGGTCATTGTATTCAGAAGCTACATTTGAAGAGTTTGGTTCCAAAACGCTGTTAGGCTATTTAGTTTTGTATTTCAGGTATTATTAATCAAATTGCAGTTGTGTTGTTTTGATTGAGTAAAGATAAATCATTAAACAATACCCAATTACAGTTCTACTAAATTACTTCGAAAACAAAATGTAAAAAAAAATATTTATGAAAATTCATTTAAATGGTGGATATAGCGTTTTGGAACCAAACTCTTCATTTAGTAGTTTAGCTGATGGTTTTTTTTTTATCTAAAATGTCTTACAATCAAGGTACAATAAAGGTGTGGTGCAATGCTAATGTTCTCATGGCGGTTTCATTTTTAACAGAAATTGTGCAGCCGGATTATTGGTCTTCATCTGAAGAACATGATGAAGATGATGATGACTACCATCCCTCAAAGTCAGCTAAAGCACAGTCTGGTAAGCATGCACTCATATTTACTAGTGATTCTGTCTCTGCATACTATTACAAAACACAGCATCTTACATTCTTAGTAAGCCAAGGCTGGTAAGGCTTTTACTAGTTTACTAGACTAAATTGGTATATATCTGTCATTGATATGCCATTGGTGGATAAACTCCCACTGTCCTGCCACAATTTCATAATTTTTTCAGCATTCTTTTCTCTCCGCTTGATCAGCGCATCTATCTTTAAATCTATAATCTATATAAATGACATTGTCTGTGTGTGTCTGTGTTTGTTATTTGCATATCTGTAGGACCGTTCGTCCGACTAATTTCAAACTTGGCAGGTGTCTTGCTATAGGCACAAGTATGTGCAGTGCCAAGTTTGATTTTGTCTCAATAAGAAATGCAAAAGATATTGTTAAATATATCGGTAAAAGAAGCACACATTGGCTTTTGCCGGGCTAGCCGTCTCACACAACACAACGAAGGACCAGAGACAGAGAGGGCTGAACTTTTGGCAGCATGAATCAGTGCACAGCACGAGTAGAAAGTCATGTTTGGATGATTATCATGTCTGACCTATAAACGGACACTTTGAATAGCACAGGCTACTTTGGACTGTCTTTAGACTTTGAATTAACAAACAACAATAACGACTGCAAGGTCCCAAATTGAAACAAGTGATATTGGTACCGAATTTAAGGACGTTTCAGAATGCCACACACAACCAGCTACAGACAACGAGACAGACAAAGCGTGATGTCACTTATAGGCTACCAGAGACTGTGTTTTGAGTCTCATTGTTACAAATTTCATATGATGATGTATCATTCCACAAAATGGTTTGTCTTCTATATCATCAAGTTATTCAATTGGCTAAACATATACTATAGCCTTAACTCAGCCTTAGGCCTTAGGCCTATGTCCTTCAGCTACAGACAACAAGTGGGAGACAGAACGTGATGTCACTTGTAGGCAACCATGGATTATTTTTGAGTCATATCGTTGCAAATTTCAGATGCATCATTACACAAAATGCTTGGTCTTCTCTATCCTCATATTATTCAATAAGCTAAACTTATAGCCTTAACTCAAAACAGCTGTTAGGCTTATGTCATTTTGATCTGGAAAAAATATCACATGCAGCCATGCTAAAATTCTGCTCGCTGCACATTTATTATAATGTATTATAATACAATATTCAATATTCATTATTGAATGCTTAGCTTGAAACACTGCACTAGTGTTTAGAAATTCACTTCGTAACATTTTGATAGGTCTTTACTTTGCCAAATACTGACTTTTTTTTTTGTTCTTGTTCCAGCAAATACAAGACGGAGGAGTGTAACGAAACACAATCGGAGTGCAGCAGAAGGGCAGGCCGTGGAGAGGCGTGTTGTTCCAGCAATTGCAAGACGGAGGAGTGTAACGAAACACAAGTGGAGTGAAGCAGAGGTTCAGGCTGTGGAGAGGCACATGGCCAAGTTCATCAGCTCGGGCACAACCCCGGGGAAGAAGGCCTGCACCGCCTGCATCATGGCCGAGCCGGTGGCCTTGAAGGACAGGCAGTGGGCAGCCATCAAATATTACATCAGAAACCGTATCACCACTCTACGCAGGCTAAAGAGCAAACCACCACAGTAAGGGCTCTGAGTGAGGACTAACCTGAGGACTACTACACACCAATCAAATGATTTGATGACCATAATGACTATTGGCAGAGCTGAGACCTTTCACAGTTTTACCCATTTTGTTTCCTTTCTTGCAGGGCCTTTTTCTTTTCCAAATAAGGTGACAAGCAAATGCCTTTCTTGTAAATAGTATGTCAGCTATATAGGACTGCAGTTAAGGTTTCCTATACCACAATTTACCATGATAAAACATGGTTTTAAACATGTGTAAATGTATCCCTTTTAATTTTTCATTTTATTTTTTTTACATTCAAGAGACATCTGTGAAAAAAGTTGTTGATTTAAAACAAATTTGTTTAAATACATTCCATTCAACAGATTTGTCCGGTTGTGCTTCCAGTTTTCTTTGAGTCATTTTCCAATTACTTTAATGATTGGAATTTAAAATAAAATTTGATGAATTTTATATATGTGTAGCATGTAAGTTTAAGCCTCTTTACAATAATGACTAGCAGTATTTGAAAACCGCAAAGGACATGTATGTCCTATTTTTAGGCATATCCACAGAGCCACAAAATAGAGCAAAGTATCCTCAAAAGGGCCTTTCTGGGTATGGGTTTACCGTTAACCCTTGCTCTCCTGATGCCCCTTTATTGTATTTTCAGACTTACATTCGTAACCTCAAGATTGAATCTCACGAGTTGACATCTGAGGAACAATAGTCCATCCAAAGTTCATCACTGTATGTATGTCCACGTGTCCAATGTCCTGGTTTAACGTTTCTTTATCTAGGTCGACAGGATGCCCCAGCAAACGTTGAGGCCTGTGTTTAATGGCCATCACATGGCTTACATTTGGAGAGTCATTCAGCTTTTGTCTGAGAATAAACCAAATCATCCTCGTTCACCAGACCGAGGGGGGTGGGGTTCCACCGTATTTTTTGTCAAAGCAATGCAAAGAAGTTTACAGGAAAGGGATGTCTGACATGCAAAGGGACCAGGTCCAATTCGCATCCAGACGCCATCTAGGAAATCTCATCTCCCATGTCATTCCTCCTCTGAGTTAGTCTCCTCTTATCAGTAAAAACAGTCCTATGAAATCTCGCCACACTCTTCTGTCAGCACACAGCACACTTGTGCCACAACTGATTTGTTCTATTTATGGAAGCATGGCGACTCTTGGGTGGGTAAAATCACATGGCTTGAGTGCAATGTCTGTTGCCTAATTGGTCGCCCCATGCAGTAGCCAATAATTCAGTCATTCTTGAGAAAGTAAGTGTATTAAGTGCTGTCTGTCGTTAAGCATTCTGAAGATGGGGGCAGGCTAATGGGAGGCACATGAGCTGGTTTGGCACGGAAGGGGCTTTGCTGAGAGCTCACGGGGCACACGTTTCCCGCTCATATTATGGTGAGTGTACATTTCCTGTCAGGTCATAGCCTTACAGTCACATAATCACGTGATGATGCTACCTTGTGCAGCTTCTCATGGAGGTCAATTCAACTGAGGTGGGAATATATGGATTGTTACTGTACACAAAGCTACCACTAGGTGGCAATCAAAATGGTTAGGAAATAGTTTATATACTGTATATGTGTGTGTGCGCACACACACACTAACAGTCAAAAGTTTGGAGATACTTAGAAATGTCCATTCCACTCCATTATAGACAGAATACCAGACGTGATCATCCATTGTTTTTTTAATCACGGCAGCAGTTTTCATTATGTGCTTACATAATTGCAAAAGTGTTCTCGAAAGAAATGGCTGATCTTTAATGCAATATCAACATTGCCCATTATCAGCAACCATTCATCCAATGTTGCAAAGGCATATGTTTACTAATCTGATATCATTTTAAAAGGCTAACTGAGAAAACATTGGAGAACCCTTTTGCAATTATGTAAGCACATAATGTAATCTGAAAACTGCTGCCCTGAAAAACAATGCAAATGATCTCAGCTGGTATTTTGTCTATAATGGAGTGGTGGTGGTAATCTATTTTTTTTTTCCAAACCTTTATTTTCCTTCTCGGGTGTACAATTGAGGGTAGCCCTCATTTTCAATGTAGCCGAGATACAACATGAAACAATAATATAATAACAGCAACCACTGAGATCACAGCCATAAAAATAGATAAAATAAATAAGAATAGATAAAAATACAATGCAGACAATCAGGAAAAATCCATAATCCCATAATCCAGCATAGGCATAAAAACGGCTTCAACAATCGTTTTTCTGCAAGACATGGGGAGGCTTGATTTGTGTTTGTACAGAAGACCAATCTTTTGCCTCAGCTTTTTGGTGAGCTTATATGGAATGAGAACTTTAGTTTTTCATCAAGCCAGATTCCCAGATACTTATATTCAGAGACCTGTTCAATATCATGACCTTTAAGAGGTAATTTAGGTCAGTGCTTCTGGCTCTAGAGAACAACATACATTTTGTTTTGTCCACATTTAAAACCAATTTAAGATCAGTCCGGGCTTCCTGTAGAGTAGTAAAGGATTGTTGCAGATTTGTCATGGCAAGTTTGATAGTAAGCAATACAGTATATTATGGTATCATCGGCATAGAGATGGACATGACAGTTTTTCAGAGAGGAAGCTATTTCATTAATGTAAATGGTAAAAAGGACCGGACCTAAAACAGCCTTGAGGGACACCCTTTCTTATTTGTAGAAAGTCAGACTGTACATTACCTGATTTAACACATTGAAATCTATCTGAGAAATAGTTTTGAAACCAGTTACTAGTAGCAGAATCAAAACCTATGTCTTTTAGTTTTTGTAGGAGTAGCCTAAAGTATGATCGATGGTAGGCTATCTAATGCTTTTGACAAATCTACAAAGAGGGCAGCACAATGTTTTCTACTGTCAAGGGCAGATATTATTGACAGTTATTATGTCATTTGTGACCAGTGATGCCAGTAACCAGCCAGGTCTATTTTGACCTAACGAGTAATCTAACGCGCTACTATTTACAAACCAGTAATCAGATTAGATCAAGTTACTTATCTAAATAACTGTGGGTTACTATTTTTGTCATTTTCCTTAGTAAAAAGATATATTCTTTGCTTTCTTCTTGTCTCGGGGATTAACGTCATAGGCTATGCCAACCTTTTCAGCATGAGGACAACTCACGTGTAAAACCACGCAGTGACACATACGTAAACAACAATGGAGGGAGGAGAGATGCACGTTTTATCTATACAGTCATTATTTTGAGTTTGTGTCAGCTAAACATGACAACTAAGGTACGTTGTACATTCTGTGCTGGCGACAAAGTGCTATCTATCTAGACATCCCAAGTCTACCGAATTTTTGGGAGTCTCCCACATATTGATATCCTGACGCCCGCAAATTACATAAAATCTCCCGGAACCTAGAGCGAACAAGAGCACGCAAGCAAGACCGGACTTCAAATCGCGTGTGCATAGTTTAACGCGCACACAACGGAGAGGGAGCGAGAGAGGAGTGGTGCGTGTGTGCCTGCAAGCGCATCCAAGACAGAGAGCATCCTGGTCTGTTTTGCTAAATCAACCAATCAGTTTTCAGTGTAGGTGGCTTATATCTCTTTTCTCCCATCAGTTCAGTTAGTGTATCTAGGAACAGGAGCGTCATGGCAGGGTCAGTACCCCTCAAAAAGGAACATATAAGACCCATTTCACATCAGACTACACAAAAGTGTACCCAATTGTCTCATAAGAGTAAAACATAATGGTATTGCACACTGCACTGTTTGTAACAGTGACTTTAGCATTGCATATTACTCAGGCCTATACTAGATGGCTAGTTGCCAAGGCTACATGAAAAGGCCAAACTACCAAAATCTACATATTTTACTTAGCCTGGCGAACCAGACCCACATTAAAATGTAGGGTCTGGGCACTCACCGTTCGCAGTGCTCAGTCCGAAGGGCGGGATAATCAGTTGTCTTTCAAATTCCCTCTGCACGCAATAGGACGCAATAGGACCGTTGCAAACTCTGCCATCAATCATTATGTTAAGCCCACCAAACGACTCTATACACGATTTCAATGTCCTGATTAAGTTTCGATTTCTGGAGCTCACAAGCCAACGGAGAGTTGCTAGACTAGCCCTGCCGCTAGGGGCGCGTCTAGATTTCTAGGCTATATTTTACTAGCGCAGCGAAGCGGCGGTCATATAGGTTTAGTCAGATTTTTTTTTTCTTTTTTTTTCTTTTTCTTTTTCGCATGCCCAAATTTCCGTCAATGATTCCCGGGACACTGAAAGACCGGGGTACACAAAACTTGGTGGGCATGTAACCCCACATGGATAGCATGGAACCATCATTTTTCGTTTTGATCTGTAGCCCCCCCCCCCCCCCCGCTGGACTGGACCCCCGAAAGGAGGGTTGGGCAGAGACACAGTTTTCTATGAATATCTCGAAAACCGTAGGGTTTAGGAGGCCCATTTTTTTTTGTATGTTGATCTCAAGGGGCCATGTCAACCGATTCCATAACCACTCATTTCATGTATAGCGCCACCTAGTTAAACACAAAAAAGTAAAAATGAGGTGTTGTAATTGAAGGTATCTGTGACCTAACATAGTCAAAACTGCACAAAATTGGAAGTGTAGGATCATTATGACACCCTCTGTATGCACGCCAAGTTTTGTGGAATTCCGTTCATGAGGGGCCACACAATAAATTAATTTATGTTACTATACACCAACTGGCCTGTAGGTGGCCGGAGACAGTTTTCTGTGAATATCTCGAGAACCGTAGGGCCTAGGAGGTCCACCTTTTTTATGTATGTTGGTCTTAAGGGGGCATGTCAACCCATCCCATTACCACTTATTTCATATAGCGCCACCTAGTTAAAAATTAAAAAGCAAAAAATTAGGTGTTTTCATCACAATACCTCTGGCTGACAAGGTCAAAACTGCACGAAATTAAAAGTGTAGGATCATTAAGACACCCTCCGAATGCATGCCAAGTTTTGTGTACTTTCGTTCATGGGGGGCCTTACAATAAAATAATTTTTGTGGAATTCCGTTCATGAGGGGCCACACAATAAATTAATTTATGTTACTATACACCAACTGGCCTGTAGGTGGCCGGAGACAGTTTTCTGTGAATATCTCGAGAACCGTAGGGCCTAGGAGGTCCACCTTTTTTATGTATGTTGGTCTTAAGGGGGCATGTCAACCCATCCCATTACCACTTATTTCATATAGCGCCACCTAGTTAAAAATTAAAAAGCAAAAAATTAGGTGTTTTCATCACAATATCTCTGGCTGACAAGGTCAAAACTGCACGAAATTAAAAGTGTAGGATCATTATGACACCCTCCGAATGCATGCCAAGTTTTGTGTACTTTCGTTCATGGGGGGCCTTACAATAAAATAATTTTTGTGGAATTCCGTTCATGAGGGGCCACACAATAAATTAATTTATGTTACTATACACCAACTGGCCTGTAGGTGGCCGGAGACAGTTTTCTGTGAATATCTCGAGAACCGTAGGGCCTAGGAGGTCCACCTTTTTTATGTATGTTGGTCTTAAGGGGGCATGTCAACCCATCCCATTACCACTTATTTCATATAGCGCCACCTAGTTAAAAATTAAAAAGCAAAATATTAGGTGTTTTCATCACAATATCTCTGGCTGACAAGGTCAAAACTGCACGAAATTAAAAGTGTAGGATCATTATGACACCCTCCGAATGCATGCCAAGTTTTGTGTACTTTCGTTCATGGGGGGCCTTACAATAAAATAATTTATGTGTACATTTAGTGACGTACACCAACAAGGATTCCCGGGACACTGAAAGACCGGGGTACACAAAACTTGGTGGGCATGTACCCCCACATGGATAGCATGGAACCGTCATTTTTCGTTTTGATCTGTAGCCCCCCCGCTGGACTGGACCCCCCGAAAGGAGGGTAGGGCAGACACATTTCTCTGTGAATATCTTGAGAACTGTAGGGCCTAGGATGACCATTTTTTTCCGTATGTTTGCCTCCAGGGGTCATGTTAACCCATTTCATGTGCACACATGTGCACAAACAGATACACACACACACACATACATTCACAGTAATCATACGTATGACACATACTCACACAGTAGACATATGTACGCTTGCATGCACAGGCACATATGCAGGCACACACACAAGCACGCACACACACACACACACACACACTCACACACACACACACCCACACACATAACATAAACATAACACAAACAATCAAGAATTTCTCAGAATTATGAACAGGCAAGATGGAGGTGGGGTTGTATAAAATGAATTTTACATGTGAAATCTATGAACTAATCATGTTTTGGTACTTGTTGTCTAGCAGATACCAGTGAGAATTGAGTGTGGATAATGCAATTTAGTGAGACAGAATCATATAGGCCTTTCAGCGTGATTTCTTTTTGTGGAAAAAATGTGCTGGACTGGGCGGCGGTCATATTTTATACCTCTCTGCGGTACATCTAGTTTAAATTATCCTTGTCACCACCTTTGTGTAAAGGGGTTACATAGGCCATTTTCCAGACTTGAGGGATCGTGCCAGACGAGATAGCAAGGTTAAAAATATGGGTTAGTTGCTCTGTTAAGAGAGGAACAGACAACTTCAGAAGAAAAGGGTCTAACTTGTCCCCTCCAGTGGAACAGATACACACACACACACATACATTCACAGTAATCATACGTATGACACATACTCACACAGTAGACATATGTACGCTTGCATGCACAGGCACATACGCAGGCACACACACAAGCACGCACACACACACACACACACACACTCACACACACACACACCCACACACATAACATAAACATAACACAAACAATCAAGAATTTCTCAGAATTATGAACAGGCAAGATGGAGGTGGGGTTGTATAAAATGAATTTTACATGTGAAATCTATGAACTAATCATGTTTTGGTACTTGTTGTCTAGCAGATACCAGTGAGAATTGAGTGTGGATAATGCAATTTAGTGAGACAGAATCATATAGGCCTTTCAGCGTGATTTCTTTTTGTGGAAAAAATGTGCTGGACTGGGCGGCGGTCATATTTTATACCTCTCTGCGGTACATCTAGTTTAAATTATCCTTGTCACCACCTTTGTGTAAAGGGGTTACATAGGCCATTTTCCAGACTTGAGGGATCGTGCCAGACGAGATAGCAAGGTTAAAAATATGGGTTAGTTGCTCTGTTAAGAGAGGAACAGACAACTTCAGAAGAAAAGGGTCTAACTTGTCCCCTCCAGTGGTGCTCCTAGGGTCAATGGCATGCAATGCCCTAAGGACTTAATTTCTGCTGAAGAGAGTAAAGGTGAACAGTGCATCAGGGTGTGGGGTACCAGCTTGGTCAACAGTGTGAGGGAGGTTATGAACAGTGGCAACATTGTACGGCCCATTTATGTTGTCCTTAAAAATGTGGCCAGCATTGATGAAATGTTTGTTAAAAGCACTACAAGTATCTGTAAGGTAATGGATTTAAACGCTTTCCAAAATAATGTGGGATTTGAATAAGAGCTGGAGAGCAAGTTCAGATGGTAGTCAGACTTAGCTTTCCTCACCAAAGAGGTGAATTTATTTCTGATGCCCCTGAAAAAGGCCAAATCGGCAGCAGTTTTAGTGCGCCTAGCCAGGGTCCAGGCTTTATTTCTGGACTTGAGTAAAGCAGATAACTCCGACGAGAACCAGGGGTTGGTTCTGTTCTTTATTCTGAACTTAAGAGGGGGATGCATATCTGCCACTGAAAGGAAGGTTTTAATGAAGAAGTCCAGCGCGTGCTCAACATCAGAGATTTCAGAGGTGCGGTGGATATCGCTGTTGTACAGCTCATTGAGGAAGGCTTGTTCATTAAAATATTTCATATTCCTTTTTATTACAATACGAGGTGGGGCTTTCTTTAGGTGAGTATCCCTGATACAAGCTATAGGACAGTGATCACTGACACTATACCACTGGCAGTGATTTTATCAGGTTTGTTAGGGAAAATTAAGTCAATGGTGGATGACTTAGAAGGATTTAAAAGGTTTGGTCTAGGCTCACTAATTAGTTGAGCTAAGTTAAGACCAGCGGATATTTCCTTTAGGTGGTCAGAGGCCTTATGACCAGTCAATATTGAAGTCACCAAGGATAACGACTTCAGAGTCGTTATCCTACTACAGAGAGTAGGTGGATATTAAATCAGCTAGCTGATCAATGGAACTGGCAGTGGCTGAGGGTGGTCTATAGACCCCAATAATAACTATAGGATTTTTAGTGTTTGATCCTAAGTTGACTTTCAAAGCAATGAATTCAATTAATTATGGACTGTAATAGCATGGAGGATATGTGAAGTAAAACAAGAGCTAATATATATAGCAACCCCTCCTCCCCTATATATATTCTAAACATATTCAAGTCATTTAAAGCAACTTCAGAGTAATTTATTGTATTCTTAAACCAAGTCTCAGAGAGAACCAGGATATCAAGATCAGTTTGAGCAATCAGTAATTTCACATGATCCAGTTTCTGAGGGTGGAGAAGGCTTCTAATATTCCAGTGAATAAGACCTATGCCCTTTCTGGTCTTAAAAACTGAAGGGGTACACTGAGGAGGGACAAGTGGCTCACTGGAAATTAATTCAAAGCTTTTCCTATTATTAAAAGCAACCAGATTATTCAAACATGATGTATCAGAACAACAATAAGTCATAATTACAGATGTAGAGTCAGAGAAGTTTACAGCAGGAGAATGGCCTGACTGAATATCAGATACTGGCTCAGGACTTGGAACTGACTGTAATTATGAACCAAGTTGACGAGCTGCTAGATTGCCTATACAGTATTCTGATTTTGTTCCAGTAGAGATCTAGAGCAAGTAATATAGGTGAGATTTAGGGCCATTTTCTTCCTGGGATTTATGCTTGTATGACTCGTTATTCTATCACTTATCACAACCTGAATTTGATTTTTATAACCAAGGTAGAGATGAGCAGGATAAGCAACATGAGCAACATGAGTAGGATCCTCGATGTAGGGAGACTGATCTATCAGAGTTGAAGGCTGACTAGGGGGAGGGTCTTGCTGAGGTAATAGTCAAAAACAACTAAAAGCAATAAAATTAGACGTTAGTTGTGTGACACCTTTTTTGTTTGGATGCAATCCGTCATCCCTATAGAGGCCATTTTGGGTCCAGTGTCTCCAAACTTTTAACTGGTAGTGTATATACAGTCAATGATCTTCTCTATTACTCATCCCTCCAGTTATTTGTTTAATTTAGAATGTGTACTCTTGCATATGGGGATCCCCAGATTACAGTATGTTCTGAAAAAAGAAAGCCTTGGAAAAGCATTCTTAGCAAAGTTTTTTTCAGAGACTGGGCTTTGAGGTAGATGAATTTTAACAAGGGCAGGAAAAGTGAAATATGAAACCCATGGAAGATTTTTGAAATGCATCTAGGATAGGGAGAAGCAAACCTCTGACACCATCAGACAGAGTTACCTCATGCCAGTGCCAGGACATTAGCGTAGAGCTGCAACAGTGGAAGAAAGCAGTTGATCCTCCTGCCAGAGGTTTATGATATTGATTCAGATTATGCTGCATGATACATAAACTCCAACTACAGGGTTTTTGATGATGAGTTTCAGTTTAGGTTTTGGGCCTCTATATTTTCAATCTTTCTAGTGGCACTGACTGCACTTTTGAGCATTTTGTGTGTGCTTCATCTAGAATTGCAATTGTCAGGACGCAGCTAGGAAGATAGAGGGTGGGGAATAGCATCACTTTGGCCTAGCCAAGGGGTTAATGTCAAGACTTACTGGTTCTGTAAGTCTTTGACGCTACCTGCTAACTGGAAGTTGCAGTTCAATAAAGATGGACTACCACTATTCAAAAGCAGTAGAAGTTCTGTCAATGTTGGCTCATCTCTAAATGTAGATTACACCAGATCTCACTTCCTTGTTGCCTCTACTGTGGCTTTAGAATGCCTAAAAGTGTATCTGAGTTCTTGGGCCCATTCATTGAAGACCTTAGTTTGTTAGTTACATTTTGGAGAAAGATATCATGTTTTCTGATCTTGTTGTTATTGTAAGATGTACACAGGATAATACATTGTGTACCATTCAGTGTCTGAGAACAGGCTCTGTCCGGATGGTAACTCTATCTAAGCAAGATTTACTTATGTTACTTTTATTTGTGTGTATGAGTCTAATATGTCCAACTGTTGATTGTTCTCTTCATCGGATAATATTCTCCATGGTCATACACCCAAATGTCAAGCATGATATTTATACATGCGAAAGCAATCATTCTGCTATATCTACTGGTTGATTCATGTAATAAACTTTGAAGCTTTGGAGAACACTGTTGTTGTTGTACAGTGTTTTGTTGGTGTGTCTCATTGCTTCCCAGGCCTGCCTTTGAATCCTTTCCTCTCACTAGCCTAGCTTGTCGCTTAAGTGCCCAGGAATAAAGGACATATTCAGGCTGGATTCGCAAGCCTAGTGCAAGTGGTACTCATTCCCAAGGTGATGCAAGGAATTCTAGAGCTGTATTCGGAATACAAAGGGTAGCCTATTCATTTTCACGAAGGGCCACAATGGTTACTCTGGTTATGATAAATATTTTCAAGTGGGTGATTGGCAATGCAAAATGACCCCGAAGTCAATGCTAAATTAAGAACTGATGCAAACTTCAACAGCATGATTGATGAGAACCACCTCTTGAATCCCTGGTTGGCCTGGTGAAAATGCTGACAATGGTTCTATTAGACTACATGCATTTATGTTGTCTTGACTTGGAGTAACCAGGAAACATCTGTGTATTTGAGCAGATGTCTTGCAACTAGGTTGCCCAGTACAACAATAAAAGAGATTTCTATTAAATCCTCCCACTCAAAGCAATACTTGCTTCCCAGAGAAAGGTCTCTGTGGTTGGACTGAGTGTATAGAGTTTCAGGAGATTGCTCAGATTGTTATATCACTCAGATGACAGCCCAAGTTGTAGTTGGCCACACAGCTTCATAGATACTTTTAAGTGAAAAATAACAGGTGAAGTCAAACACACACACTTGTCTCTGGGCCCATAGATTAAACATCTGGTAAAACATATTTTTCCCCCCAGAACGTGGCTGCAAGACTGCTGACTGGCACTAGGAGGTGTGCTTGAGCACTACTCCAGTCCTGGCCTCCTTGCATTGGCTCCCTGTTCATTTTAGAGTTCAGTTTAAGGTTCTTAATGGACAGGCCCCTACTTATATCAGCATCATGTCTGTGGAACCAGTTGCCTCTTGATCTTAAAATGCTCCATCTTTGCCTTTAATTCTAGACTAAAACCCCACATTTTTCTCCAGCCCTCTTAGCTTCCTAACCTTCCCTCTATTGCTGTATCGTATGTCCCCTGCTGTTCTTTGGTTTTTGTTGTTGTTGTTGATAATGATATGTGTCTGTTTTGTTGTGGGTCTCATACTGTACTTATATGTTTACTATTATAATTAGTTTTGTTTAGTACAGAACTTTGATCAATGGAAGCTGTGTTCAAATGTGCTTATTTTACTAATTTACTTTGAATTAAACAACTGATTTGTGTTTGAGGTTGATTCCTGTGTTTGCATTGAACACTGAATAAGGGGATTGTGCTTGTGAGTTATTTATTCAACCTACAGGTGGCAACGTTGAGCCTAGAATGGCATCACTATTCTCCTCGCGTATCTTAACCTTTAATAACCTGTCGATTATTTTTAACTCCTGATATCTGTTTGAGCAAAATCAAAGGATCCTTCTCATATAGCCTATGTCATTTATCAAACGTAGCTTAGCCTCCGCAAAGCTACTGGGGATGTTCACTTGTTCAGCTCTCTCTCCTAGATGCTTGATAGGTTACAACCTATTTAGCTTATTGGTAACTTCAACATAGTCCAGCTGCTTTCAAATCTGTACCTAGATTTAAGCGAATGACCTCGGCATTTTAAATGATTTACAGTCCTTTGTGATAATACCACCGCAGCTTAGGTTATTAAACAGCTTGGTAGTTACGCTACTTTAGGGCAGTGTTGCTTTGGGTGTTGAATATAATAGTAATCCAATTGTATCGTAAATAATTTCGGACTGGTTGTTGTTGAGCAGTACTTAGGCGGTGGAGATGCTACAGAGGCGACCTGACGTCACAGACCGAGGGCTGGACACAACTTCAGTCCGCTTTGCCACTCTGTAACCGGGGGAGATGGCGCGTGCCCTTCCTTGAGAAACATAAACGGTATGTAGGCAATGATTGGCGTGTGACACCGAAATGTACACGTCTGACTGGCAGTGCATGTGTTTAATGCTCTAAACGAATTGTAGAGGCATCTGCAACCAGTTGACAATCCGCCAAAATTACCACCCCAAACGGAGCTGTATTTTTGGTGGTCTGCAGTAGCCTACCCTATAGCTGATTCTGCACGATCACCGAGGAGGGGAGGGGGGAGCACAGGGTTGGGTTTAGGACCGCGTAGCCTCTGCCTCTCCGTTTGTCCAGTACCGGGACGGTAAGGGGAAAGCCCGGGCACTCCTGGGCCATGGCAGCGGGAGGAGGATGCGGGGAGTCGGTGGACCAGTACAGGGCCGAGGTGGAACGCCTCACTCGGGAGCTCGCCGAGGCGAACCGGGAGAAGATCCGAGCGGCAGAATGCGGTCTGGTAGTGCTGGAGGAGAATCAGACGCTGAAGCAGCAGTACGCGGACCTGGAATCCGAGCAGGAGACGCTGAAGAGGGAGCTGGAGCAGTTGCAGGAGGTAAGTTGACAGCCCGAACACAGCCCTTGGTGATGGGATGGTGTCCAGGGTAATGCATCATCATCGTAGGCTGTGCGTCTCATGACCAGTGTTTTGGTGTTGTCATATGGCATTGTGGTCTAGACGATACACTCAGATGTCTGCATTCAGTTTATAAAGACAGTAGGCTATGTGTTTTGCTTTTTGAATTAGGTAGAGATAATGATAGGCTAAGTCATAGCCTATACAGTGGCCCTGATATTATGTAAACATGAAATGACAGTCTCTCTCTCTCTCTCTCTATCTGTGTGTGTGTGTGTGTGTGTGTATCTGTGTGTATCTGCTTGCCTATTAACTGAGGGGAGAGTAAACTCCTTCTCTGGGAGCACTGTGTGGGTTTGCTCTGCACTGATCCCACACAGTCGCTCTGACTCGGTTTTGTGGCAACACTCCAGGGCTTGGTTTTGGTTGGGGACGTCTGTCTGTCTGGGTGCGCAGGCGTCTGGGGCACTGCCCTGTATGCCCTGCTGAAGCACTGCCCCACTAATCTGAGGCAGCAGCCCAATTTCGGTCACTCTGTTAGTGGGCCAGTTGTCATCCTCGTCCAAATTACAGATCATTGAAGAAGCAGGCAATTTAAACACTCCCCCATGCCTGTCACACATTCACACTCACGCTCACACACACGCACACACACACACACTCGTACAAGTGGTTTCTGTCTCTTTTGCTCCGTCTATAAGTCTCGATACACACACACACACACAGCTATAAAGGGGCTGTGAGATGTAACCTGGGAGCTAAACTCTGCATTTGTGTGTGTGTGTGTGTGTGACTGTATTCATGTGAGAGTGTATTGATTCCGGTGTCACATTAAGCGTTTTCATGATGAAGCGCTGTCTGCGCTGTGCAGAAGCCAGGTAGTTGGGGACGATGATGCTGAAGCCAGGTCCTCTGCGCCTGTCTCTTTAGCATCAGCTGAGGCGTGGGGCCACTGCAATCCTCTCCACTGGTCATAAAAAAGCCCACATGCTGCTACTCGTGTCCTTTTCAACTTCACTTTAAATGTAAAGGTTTCTGTGTTGCGTACAGCATTAAGGGATCACTGGAGCAAAAGAAATCTGCCCATCTTTTAACCATCTATTATGCTCACTGTTTATTAATATTTCCATTCTTCTCTCTCAGTCCCTATCTAATCATTACGCCATCTAAGCATCAGTTCATGATTTTTTCTGGATGCCCTAGATACGTTTTTATTGAATTATCTCTGCAATGAATCTGTTGTACTGAAGAAAGCAGCAGTTATCATGTGAAAGTGCTCAACTGTGGTAAACAGTGTTGTCTAGTTAGTAGGTGTTCCCCCTTGGTTGTGATAATGGAACATCCCAGGCCATCGCACGCTGTGTCTGAGAATGCGGGGAATGTCATGAAAAATGAGGAATGCACACCCAAATAGAGCACCCAAATCTGGAGCCTTGATAAAGGCTGTGTGCCTAAACGCCGGTCATTAATAAATGTATCAAAAGATCAGACTGTGCGGCTACTCTGTTTTTAAAATACAGATAGTGTCAACAGAGCTTGAGTCTCCTCAGCAGCCATTGTGAAGATATTTACTTCCCTCTGTCTCATTTTCTCTTCCACCACTCCCCCTCTCCGTTTATCATTAACTTTTTCTCTCTTTTCACTCTTTCTCTTTTGTTTCCATTTGTCTTCTTTTCTTTCTCTCTCTCTCTCTATCCCCGTTTCACCATGAACAGCTGCTCCCTTCTCTCTTATTCGGCCTACATCCCCGATGGATTGTCCTTGTCTTGCTTCTTCATTGCCTTAAGGCCCAGTCGATACTGCACTTAGGCTGAAAGAGCCGTATTGATTAGCGGGTTCGTGTGGTCATGAGTGGCCCTCGGGTACGAGGGATCATGTGTGAGAGATTCCTCTCCCCGGCACCAGGTTGCAGTGACCCACCCCTGGCCCAGCTCTGGCAGCAGGGTGGCCCCAGAGGCAGAAGTCATCTTGGGACGTGTGTGGGCTCCACTGCCCTGTCATCAGCTGCTGGACGCAACCTCGTGTGGAAACAGCTGAGGCAAACACTCATAAATATTTTTGCACTGGCAGAGTTCAGCTGTAGAAAGGGCTCTGAACTCAGTCTCGGCCTGTTAGCTAGAGGTTGGGCATAAACAGTTAAAGAAGAGGACAGGCAGGAGCACAGAAGTTTTGACACGACCGGTTTCTCTATTTATATGAAAATGTTGGGAAACAGATTTTCCAAGATTGATATTACTACAGTAGCAGAGTTGATGTTGACGAGCTGAGTTTTACTGATATTTGTATGCATTTTACCTATTTATTCTATGTATTTATACATTTTCTTAATGCTATGGACCCTTTTGGTGTCTGAAATAAAGATTTGATTGATTGATTGATTGATGGAAAAACTGCAATTGTATTGACAACTGTGGTTTAACTGTGGAGTGTGGTCGCACTTCCTCCGACTGTCTTCTTCAGTGGACACTAAGTCATGCAGCTCTAAATGCTGGTTGGGACTCAACCACACCTCTGTTGGCATGTTTATTGCTATTTGCTCATCCATGGCTAAGTGTGTGTGTGATGTATACCAGCAGTCATGAAATAGTCACGATGGGAGAACATGCAGGTTGAGCAGCGCATGCTTATATATATATATATATATTTATTTATATATAGATATATGCATACACACAGGGCTATTTTTAGACTCATGTTCATCTGACAGTGCTCCCTGTTACCATGCAGCCCACAGTCAACCGATCTTGCCAGTGGAGATGCTGTGCGGTGTGTATGTTTGTGTGTGTGTGTGTGTGTGTGTGTGTGTGTGTGTGTGTATGGGTGTGTGGGTGTGTGTCTGTGCCCAGTGTTTCACACAGAATTTAATTCCATTTGTGGTGGTTGGTTTGCAGAATTAACTTGAATACAATAGTTTTTAACAAATTAGCACAGCGTGGTTATGATGCTAACCAGATTTAAGCACAATTTAGTACAACCTGGAAAATCATTGTGTGGTGGCCAATGTTGATATTGTGGTGGGCCGCCACAAATAAGTCAATGTATGGGAAACACTGGTGTCTGTGTGTCTGAGTGTGTACTTGATGTGTGTGTGTGTGTGTGTGTGTGTGTGTGTGTGTGTGTGTGTGTGTGTGTGTGTGTGTGTGTTCAACCATGACTCAGGACTCTCAACAGTATGTGCTCCATGATGTTTGTTCAGGTCATGTCTTGGCAGCATTCCCCTGTTTACAACACAATAAAGGACACACATTGTCTGGTTACTACACTCTTATAAAACCTTTATAAGGGCTGCCTGCCACAGAGAGCAGCTGTGGAGTAGGACGAGCAGCCACCCCCAAGGACCCAGGGGCTGTAGTGCTGTCATGCCCACACTGAGAGCTGCCCAGCTGGTTCAATGCCCCGTAGGGACCGTCCCAGATTGCAGTGTCCACTGGAACTAACTGGACACTCATCTGGATTAAGTCTGAGCTGGGGTGGGTTCAGAGGTATAAGTATAAGTATATATACTCTTTTGATCCCGTGAGGGAAATTTGGTCTCTGCATTTATCCCAATCCGTGAATTAGTGAAACACACTCAGCACACAGTGAAC
This sequence comes from Alosa sapidissima, assembly GCF_018492685.1. Classification (NCBI taxonomy): domain Eukaryota; kingdom Metazoa; phylum Chordata; class Actinopteri; order Clupeiformes; family Clupeidae; genus Alosa; species Alosa sapidissima. The sequence continues at coordinate 27,572,969 of NC_055967.1, forward strand.
ACACAGTGAGGTGAAGCACACACTAATCCCGGCGCAGTGAGCTGCCTGCAACAACAGCGGCGCTCGGGGAGCAGTGAGGGGTTAGGTGCCTTGCTCAAGGGCACTTCAGCCATTCCTACTGGTTGGGGTTCGAACCGGCAACCCTCCGGTTACAAGTCCGAAGCGCTAACCAGTAGGCCACGGCTGCCCCAGAATGGTAGCTGAATGTTGGCTGGGGCTGGACCACAAGTGAGGATCGCATCTGAAACCCCTTGATGGGTCGGTTCAGATCAGATTAAGTCTGACAAAAATGAATATGAAAAGATGGCCGTATCCATATCTAACTGCGTTGTGTTTGAGCGGCTGCTCGATTCAGCCCTGCACCTGCCTGGACACGAACCCATAACCTGGATCACTCAACATACTTACTGAGCAGTTATCGTACCAGCCGGCTACTGTTACACCCACCCTCCTAAACCTCACTCCCATCCAGTGATCCAGACCACAGCACCAATGTAGTAGCCAGTGTTGGGTTTGACCAACCACATGCTTCATCCCTGCAACTGCCCAGACTCTAAGCCGTGACCTGCAGCACTTGAGATGGAAGGCAAGTGCACTAGCAAGGGAGCTAAAAACCCATAGGTGCTAGCATCTTTTACTAGCACGTACGTCTCTTAAGGAGCTAAAAACCCATAGGTGCTAGCATCTCTTACTAACACGTCTCTTAAGGAGTCGGGTGGGATGATCAGTCATACTCACTGCGCAGCTTTCATGCCAGCTGGGTACTGTACATGTTTAGCACCTGGCCCTGGAAAGAGACGGTGCTTGATTGTTGTGAGGGATTTTAATGGCAGTATTCTAACTTTTATTTCAAATCATGTTTATTTGTTTTTGTCACTGTTGTTGTCAGCCAGGAGAAGGGGAAACCTCAGGACAAGAGAGGAAGTGCCCTCCCAACCACATCTGTGGTTTACACAGCATATATAATTTGTAGAAAAGTGTTGTATCCACTGTTTAGTTTTTGGATGACTAGAATTACAATGTCAGTCCAAGAGAAAGTGAGGGAGTGTATGTGTGTTTGTGTGTGTGTGTGGGGGGGGGAGGGTTAAGATTGCGTTGTGGGCGAGCAGAGCCGCTGTGGACCAGCCAGTTGTGGACCAGCCAGTCGCTTGTTTTGAATTCAAGCTGGTGATCAAAGGGGAGCCTTGATGTTGAGCATTTCAATAGAGTCTGATTCATGTTAGCCTTCTGGCGAGTGGTCAGCATGGATACCCCCTGACCCCCCCCCCACTCTGGTTTATTTTTGTTTATGCGGTTTATTTTTGTTTATGCGTGTTTGGTTTGATCCTATCACTCTCTGTCCCACTCACACTGTCCTAGCGGTATTCTACCTAATTCTACCTATAATTCTCTTGCTCTGTTAGCCTTAGCTGATGCTCTCTGTAAAGTGTAGCCTATATTGCATGTGAGTTGGCTCAATGTCTCCTTGAAATGTTTTTGACCTCTGATGGCTTTTCTTGATTTATATTCTAGTCGGGTTGGTAGGCTACTGTGTGTGTGTGTGTGTGTGTGTGTGTGTTAGCGTGCGTGCGTGCCGTGCATGTGTCAGAGATGGATGGAAATTAGCACAGCCACCAGCCGAATGCTGGTATGAAAGTAGCTGGTAGATTTCAGACACAAAATAATGTGTTACTATTGAGTGGCTGGTGAATTTGACCATTTATTTGTCAGTGCCTGGTAGATGTTCATATTTTAAAAAGTTAATATCCACTCCTGGTGTGTATGTTCGCATGTTCGTGTGTGTGTGTGCGTGTATGTGTGTGTGTGTGTATGTGTGTGTGTGTGTGTGTGTGTGTGTGTCTGTGTGTCTGTGTCTGTGTGTGTGTGTGTGTGTGTGTGTGTGTGTGTGTGTGTCTGTGTGTGTGTAGTGTGTGTGGTGTGTGTGTGTGTGTGTGTGTGCCATGCATGAGTCCATTGTACTGTCTGTCTACATCATGTGTTTGAAAAGTAACATATCAAACCATCTATATTTTTGATTTGTATATGGTAACAAACCCTACATTTGCCACATGTTATTGTAAATATCTAAGACTTATTGTCATGTCTGGAGGAAGCTAGAAATGGTGATAAATATTTACTGTCAGCTTATGAATATATATATAGTATATATATAGCCAGCATTCTCAGCCAGCATTCTCAGAGAAGTATGCTTCCCCCGAGTGTTGTGGTCAGATTACCTTTCCTTGCAAAAAAATTTGAGATGGTTAGATTTAGTCTGTTATAGTCCTATAAGGACTGCTATGATAAGCGAGCAGAAGTCATTTTTTTATTTTTGTGTTTGTGTGTGTGTGTGTGTGTCAGAAAGGGCTGGAACAAGGCCTGCTGTAAATAGGTTTTCTATATACGTACATTTAGAGCATAAAACATGTTCTTACGCAGTACCTGTCAGATGGTCCACTGGGATACCGGAGCTGAATGTGCATCTTGGTGCTGCCTCCTTCAGCATGAATTATGGATCTTTCAGCACCTGCTGAAAGTCATTCAACTGCACTGAAGGACATAAACTCATATGGACAGGAGAGAGAGGGAGAGGGAGAGAGAGAGAGAGAGAAAGAGAGAGAGAGAGAGAGAGAGAGAGGGAGAAGGAAGTGAAGGTGTCCTTTAGAACATTTACAGTATCCATCTGTGATGACATCAGCATTTCCAGGCAAATTAACCTTACACCTCAGCCTGACATACACTCTACACACACAAGCTGTTGAATACACATCCAACTTTAGCTCCTGTCACATGAATTCACTCAAATGTGCGGCGTGTTAACATGAAGGAAATTACCCTTCATATCATAGAAGAAGCAATTCTCTGAAATGAGTCTACAGGGGACTGGTTAGAGTCATGTCATTAGGGTTGGGTATCGTTATCGGGTTTTATCCAATACCGGTGCTAAATCGATACTTTTGAAACGGTGCCGGTGTCGAAACGGTGCCTGAACCGGTACTTTGTTTTAAATTAAAATGGTCTAAAGCATGAATTGCTTTTTTTTTTTATTGATAAGGCAAATTTGAACATGAAATTGAACTGTTATATTCGATTTACTATCAGTATCTCATTGCTCCTACGAATAATACATTTAAATGTTAAAACAGCTTGCCATGCATGCACACACAATGGTAAGCTCTGCTATTTCAAGTTTACCCAGTGTAGGCGGTTTGCCATAAGGTATGTTAAAACCGCTTGCCATAAAACTGCCAGGTCATGGACAACGGCATTTGCAAGCAAGCTAATCTAACAGGGACTCTACTTTCCAGTTAATTCAGTGTGTTCCCAAATGCTTCAAGAAATTTCATGTCTTAACCCATAACACGCAGTAGTTTTGAACATGTTAGGCTACATGTCGATGTTGAAGTGTTTAGATTCCCAGCGCTAGCCTAGTAGGCATTTTAACTGCAACTATGGCTATGCGCTAACACCAGTCAGCTGAGTTTAATTAGCGATAACGTACGGAGATGGTTTTGTAGCCTCTTTGACAGTTCAGTGACATGAGTGACACCGAAATGAGGCACCGAAATCCATGTTGTTATTCGATGCAGTTACGTCGAACCGTGTTTCGGTGCCCAACCCTACATGTCATGCATAACAAGTTCATTGTCCTTTCATTTTCATAAGACAAATAGGTTAATAAGTTCAGGTCACACACATCTTATTTTACAGTTCCAGTGGTTGGACCTGTGCACTCACACACTGAACAGAGATGCTTTATGCCCTCAAGTCAAATGTGTAGTACACTGCAAACGTTTTTCTGGAGTCAGAACTACAAATGTGTAGTACACTGCAAAAGTAATCTTTTCTGGAGTCAGAGCTCTTCCTCTGTTTAAAATTAACAGATCAAGGTCAAAGATGTGATTTCATTATTTGTGTGTGTTTGTGTTTGTGAGAGTGTGTGTGTGCCTGTGTGTGTGTATAGGTATATACAGTATATATTGTAATGCTAAAGTGACATGACACCAAAAGTAACTTTTAGATGAATCCAGCCTTGGTCATGAAGCAGGTTTTGTAGAAGAGGCAGGGTGTGTCGAAGTGACCTCATCTACTCCTGGAGCTGCTGACTTGGCTTTGTCTGGGAAGATGTGTGTGTGTCTTTGGAATGGTGACAGAGGGGCTAGAGCGCCTAGTGTGTGTGTGTGTGTGTGTGTGTGTGTGTGTGTGTGTGTGTGTGTGTGTGAGAGAGAGAGAGAGAGAGAGAGAGATTGTGTGTCTGTGCCTCCTGCACGTTGGGAATGTTGACAAAAAGACTAGAGAGAAGTGTGTGCGCATGGATTAGTAGCATGGACAAAGATGATTGCCCTAAGGACACAGCCTCTGTGTCCATGACAACTGAAGCTGCAAATGTGCTGTTCTGGCCAGTGCAGCAGGTGAACACTTCAGTCTTCTGTACCTCCTTGCTTGTTTCTCTTTCCTCCTCTCCTTCTCTCCTTCCACTCCCCTCTCTCTGTCTGTAGTTTCTTTACTGCAGTCTTTTGTTCTGCTCCTCCTATTGTTCCCCTCTCTGCCATAGATGATGTTGGAAGAGTGGACCTGCCCCGTAGACTGGTATTACATTCTAGCCCATTTCAGCCAATGTGTGGAAAGCACAGACTAATACTGCCAATATTTCTCTTGCTGCTGTCAATACTGCTGTTACATGTGATGTGACTGCCTTTTTGAATTTGTTTTTAATATCTGTTTTTTTTATCTGTTTTTAATATCTATTTTTTTATATCTGTGATGTAAATAACTGGAATGGTAAAAACCTAAATGCTACATAAGTCTAGCAGTCGTACAAATGTGAGTAAGAAAGCAGTAAATGCCTCTTTGTTTTGGCTTCTTTCTCTCCCTCCTGTCTTTGATGCTCACCGGTTGAGACTGCTGTGTCCGTTTTTACTCGAGGATGCGTTTTGTTTTCTAATGTGGCGTGCTTTCTAATAAAATAAAAAAAACAGGTGGATAAGAGAAGAGGAGAAGAGGGGAGTGGAGAAAAGAGGGGATCAGAAAGAAAAACAAGAAAGATTCCCACACCAAATGGCTATTTCATGCATCCATCAATCATTTGGGTGCTTAATGCCTTGCAGAAATAAGTGCCTTATTTACATTTTCTACATGCACATCTGCAGTGCAGGCAGTGGTGATGGGACACAGGAGGACCAAAAGAGGTGACGAGGATGTGACATGAGGGAAATGGGGGAGGAGGGGACGCACTGCAGCAGAGGCCACTGCACATGATGAACAAAAAAAGAGAGGGAGGAATAATGGAAGAGGTGGAGAGAAAGAGAAAGAGAGCTTGAAGGAATGCCAAACTGATAGAAACAGAAAGACGTGTTCCTAGACAGGGAGAGAGAGAGAGAGAAAGAGAGGGGGGTAGGGAGAGAGAGAAAGAGAGAGAGAGGGGGGTAGGGAGAGAGAAAGAGAGAGAGGGTATTGTTGTGCTCTTCTGTTCTGCTTCTCTCCCTAAGTCAGTGGGCCCAGGAATCAGGAGTGTGTGTGTGTGTGTGCGCGCAGACATGTACGTAGTGCACCTGCTGAGTCACACAGGACTCTCTGTCTATCCTGGAATCTGCAGAGGGCCTGAGGTATGTGTGGCTGCTCCAGGGTAGCTTTGATGGTTGCCAGTTATCGCGTGTGTGTGTGTGTCTGTCTGTCTGTCTGTCTGCCTGTCTGTCTGTCTCTCTCTGTGTGTATGTATTTGTGTGTCTGTGTCTGTGTCTCTTTGCTCTGCAGTTGAAGTAGCTAAAGTATTGGATCTCATTGCCTGCAGGTTTTAGTATTGATCTGAGATCTACCGATGTGGAGAGACAAACTTATGGCTCACAAAAATGTGTGTGTGTGTGTGTGTGTGTGTGTGTGTGTGTGTGTATTTCTGCACATGCCTGAGTGATCTCTGCTTTGATCCTTTGAACTTTTTCCATCCCTCTGCACATAAGCTTAGTTCCCCCAGACTGCAGCCTTCCTTATTACAGGAACTCACTCTGGACTACCTGCAGCATTGGCCTGGTCTGCACCTCTGCTAGCTACTGCAGCATAGCCACTGGTCTATAATAATCAGTGTTCATCAGTGAATACAGCCCACTGTCACATTTACACACACACACACACACACACACACACACACAGGAGAACAATTCTCCAGTTTCATCCATTTTTAATTATCTGAAATTGAGCTAAGGACTTGAAAAGCACAGATCTTCACACACACACACACACACACGCATAAACACACACACACACACTCAGTGGGGTTCCTTGTTGTGTTAAATGAAGTGTACAGCATGACACTACTTAACCCAGGACTGTGATTGGGCCATGTCCTGTGCCTCCCCCACTGCTTTGGGAGTTAATGTGTGTCATAGCTTAACAAACCAAGAATGTGCGCCATTGTGTATCAAGAATGTATGTCATAATGCAAAACATTATTCTGTTTCAAAACTTAATTAGGCATAATGAAAGCATAATAAATGTAGGCAGGTTGGATTATGAACATATCATTGCTCATATATTACAGATGTACAGAACACAGTTTGTGTCGGAACCGTCTATCAATACCTAAAGAATTGGATCTATTTAGCAGCATTTTCTTTAGAGCTCTACTGTGTCAATGGACTTTGTGTGTGTGTGTGTGTGTGTGTATTAAAGTATGTCAGTCAATTGCGTTGTATAGTAGTAACCCCTTTGTTCCTACTACTAAGGCCCAAGGGCACAATCCACACATGTACATCACTGGCCTACTCCTCTGCCCTGCTGGTGATGTGATCCAGAGCGCTACTGAATGGCACTGATCTTCACTTGACCTGACCTCCATGCTGCTGAGGGGCCCCATCCTCCTGTCTGAGCCCACACGTCCTTGCTCCTGACTGGGCTTGGATGGTGCGCTGAGCCCCCTTGAGGATGGGGGTGGTGGTGATGGTGGTTGTAATGGGGGGTCGGGGGGGGGGGGGGGGGGGGTAGCTAATGACTCGCTTTGTTTATGTGAGCCAGACCAGAGTTCCCTGTTATGACCTGATTTACTATGGAGAGAGAGAGGGAGAGAGAGTGTGAAAGAGAGAGGGGGAGAAAAAAGAGAGAGAGGGATGGAGGGAGAGAAAGAGAGAAAAGAGAGAGGGAGAGAGATTGAGAGAGAGAGAAAGAGAGACAGAGGGATAGAGGAAGAGAGATTGAGAGAGCGAGAGAGAGAGAGGAAGAGAGGAATGGAAGCAGGTAATAGTGCTATAATTCATAGCTGGTGGTCATCTATCAGACCCACATAGAAGGAGAAAGTGATGAACTAGAATCAGAGGGGAGAAGGAGAGTTCCAGACCTTACTTGGAAAGTTCCAATTTGGGACAAGAGTGTAGCCACTATTATAAGTGGTCAAAAATAATTATGAAAAGGACATGTAAAAATATGACTTCATTTTCTTGCTAAATCCTTCTGGGATTATGTGAACTGAATTGATTAGAATTGAATGTGTAGGGATAAAATCCACTTACAAGAGACCGTGTTTTAGGGGAATTATCTTCAGTAATAGTATTCCTCTTTATGTACCTTTCTGTCATATATATATATATGACAGACATTAGAGTGCCGTGTCTGTCCTGTGTGGAAGACCCTGGTGTAGCGGTGACTCTCTGTAGATATCCCAGAAACACCTGCAGGAAATCTCTCAGCAAATGGAAATTTAATTCCTGCTCGTTCTGTCACTCTAATCCCTAATCTTCCCAGCAGGGGTGATAAGGCTTCATGTAGCCATCACCATCAGTGCAGGCCGAGAGAGGACACATTTAGTATTCAGATCCCTCTTTTTTTGGTGTTACTGTTTATATTTTTCAATTCTTATATAAATCTAATATAAAGGTTTCTATTATTATTTTAATTGGTTCTAATCTTTTAATTAATGTCTGGTACATTGTGATTTTTATTCACTTTTATTATCATTGTTATGTTATGTTTGTACTACTGTATATCTGGGATGATTGTGCTATATTTGCGGTTTCACCCGGCACCTGACAGTGCTATAAAGAAGATTTGTTTTATTTGCGTGTCTGCAGTGTGTTTCTAATCTAGTCCTCATCTGACAAATCGTACCTCCGAGGGTCTCTGCCGTGAGGATTTGTAAGCCTTACTTACGCTGATTTATAATTCAACATAGGAGCTAAATCCCCACATAAAAGCCCATGAGAATCACATATGGTGCATTATAAATTTAATCACAATGCATTATAGATCTGAATGTTTTTAGCTCCTCTAAAAAAATATTGGAAGGTAATGAAGTAGGGTCTTATTTTTTAGACTTTTGTGTTGATGTCAGGATAAATAAAAACACCCACATACTCACACACAACTTGTTTGTATAAAGACCCTAAAACAAAGTCTACCCAACTGGCTGTCACTTCTGACACTGGCTGTCAGAAGTGAAAACAAAGAAATGACAGATGGAAGACAAAGGTCTTTATGTCATGGAACACATGACAGTTCTGTGTGGCCCGTTGCCATTGACAACCTGCTCAGCCTGTCCAGCGGCCACCTGCAACAAAAGCATAGTGGACTAGCGATGGCTGCAGGAAGGTGACTAAGGAGACTGGTGACTGAGAGCATGTGCTAGCACTGTGGGTGTGTGGTCCAGGCACAGTTGGTCACTGTGGAGAATGGATTGCCCTAGTCATTACATGTGACTACATCCCCGATGTCTCACCCTGTCCCTATCTACCCCACAACTCTGCCTCTTGAAGTAGATGGACCCCTGTGTTTTTGAACAAGGTTTTGTTCTGTGGTTCTTTATGTTAAAGGAATTATCCGGAGTAAAATGCACTTTAGATCAATTTACGGATGATTGGGAGTACATACGTTGAGTTGACATCAAAATCATGTCATTCGGATGTGTTTTGAGAAAGTTCGATTTTACCGTTTTTAGTCAAAACTCGTTAGCCTGGAAGTGACCAGGGCAAGCCATTTCGCCGCTACAAAACGCTACTTTTATACCTCTTCTACAGTTCCAAACAACATTACACCTACGTGGTAGTGAGTAGAGGGTCCCTAAAGCCAAACCGAAGTATCCCGAGGTCTTTATGTGGTCGGATAGAGAGTCCCGAATGAATTTCATCAAGCCAGTACCTTTCCGGAAATGTTGCTGCTGCTGCAGCTGGCGTCTTTAGGGGAAAGTCTGTAGGAGTCGATTGCCGAGTGTGGAGTAACACGCTCTGGAAATTCACAATTTCGTCGCCGTTTTTAAAAAAAAAAAAAAAACATAGTCCAGTCCATACAACTTCATTTCAATTTCGAAAGAAATACTGGACTATGTCGAAACGAAATTGTGAATTTCCAGAGCGTGTTAATCCACACTCGGTATTCGACTTGCCCTGGTCACTTCCAGGCTAACGAGTTTTGACTAAAAACGGTAAAATCGAACTTTCTCAAAACACATCCGAATGACATGATTTTGATGTCAACTCAACGTATGTACTCCCAATCATCCGTAAATTGATCTGATAATGATAACTGATAATTCCTTTAATTGGACATTTCCCTGAGCCCCTCATGTGTTGCCAGTGGACTGGAATGTCTTGTATGATTTAAAGTTAAAAGTTGACTGGTATTTTGCACACGCTTGTATCCAAAGTGACGCAGATTCGCAACAGCGGATTCAGGAATGGAACTCAGACCAAGGCAGACTTTACTACTGCTCTTACATCTCAACACAGACAGGGCGCGCTGTCAGTGGTGCCAGAGATGAGGCCATTTAAAGGCAGGCTAGGTACTACTTAGGTCCTGTAATTTATGTTTTTGCACATCATTTGCAATGCGTCTTGTACAGCATTTGCACTGTATCTTATACAGTGACAGGTATACAGCTCTATTGATGTTGTCTTAATGGCCTCAAGTAAAAACCATGTGAAAACCCATGTATTCAGTCTGTCTTCTCTGTGGAAGTCATTAGCTGTAGTGACACCTTCTGTTTGATCTGAAGCCAGGACTGCCAATGTTGGTGGC
>NC_055967.1:27592943-27605443 GCF_018492685.1 Alosa sapidissima
GTGTGTGTGTGCATGTGCGTGTGTGTGTGTGTGTGCATGTGCGTGTGTGTGCACGCATGCGTGCGCATGCTTGTGTGTAGTTATCTGCACCCACTTTAATAGGGTTGTGTGTAGGGTTAGAGGCTGGGTTTCCTTACCTCCTCTGTGACAGCTGCTGCCTCTTCAGTAGATTTGGTGTAATGAGTATCAGGGTTTGTGTGTGTGTGTGTGTGTGTGTGTGTGTGTGTGTGTGTGTGTGTATGTGTGTGTGTGTGTGTGTGTGTGTGTGTGTGCAGACCCTAAATTCCCTAAAGAAGAAGAAACAGCTAATGACATACAGTTACAATGTTTTTGTATAGGTTATAGGGACAGATAGTCCAAGTCTTTTAACATCAGATCAGATGGGATGTACTCTCCATTCAACACCACGTGTGGCTTTACACATTCTGACTTCAAGCCTTTGAAAAAATGTCTATTTGAAACCTGTAAACAAATACCGGAAGAATACAAAGACGCATTTACTGTATGTAATAGATTGTGTAGTTGGCAGTGAGAATGTATCGAGTCTTAATTAAAAATGATGTATGGCTCGGTCATGCATGCAGTGTCCAGCCAGCACTCACCTTCAGAGGATCAATTTTGCCCCAGCAACAATTTAGCTGATGCTACACATTGAGAGTTAAGATCTGACACACACAAAAAAATCTTCTCCCCACCTCATCTCCCCTTCTTGCCTCCTCTTCACCCCTCAGACCGTCATTGGCCTGCTGCTGGACACTGTTTACAACAGCTCACATCTCCCAATCAAGGAAGGGGATTCTTTTGCCATGACACGCCGGATCTGCGTCGCGTGAAAACCTGTGTCAGGGGAATGGGAACAGAGTTAGTATTGATCAGGCAGGGGGAGCTGAAATATCATCGCTCTTACCTTGAGGAGTTCACATGAGCGAGGCTCCACACCAGAGAGCACCTGCAGGAAGATGCTCTGCTTGGTTCAGACTCGTACACTTTCTTTCTTGGTGTATTAGTACTTTTGTCACCAGGTAGCACACCTGAAGAGGAATAGTCCTGTAGTGATGGGCTAGTGGCCAAGGGAAATGCATGCAAATGACCTCACATTAATCTTCCACACTAAAAAGGAGGACAACCTTCTTTTGGGACTAAAAGCACATTACATCTCCTGCAGTGAACAGTAACATTTAATTTTCTCCATGGTTTTAATCATTTGACAGCCTTAATGGAGACATTAAGCACAAATGTGTTTGTGTTCCTTATCTAAATCATTATGAGCAGGATGTGTGACCACCATTACCATAAGAGGGTGGTAGTCTTGGGTTTTGATCGATTATGTGAGTACAATGGGGCTCAGCTGTTAAGAGAGTTGGTCAGTTAGTTAGTCAAGTATAAGTGTAGAGTATAAAAGGTAGTGATCAGTCAAGAGCAGGGTGCCCAATTTGGGGCCTGCGGGCCGACTCTGCTTTTTTTGCCCGTCCTGCTAGTTGTAAACGTATGTCAGCCGCTGGGAATTTCTGTTCCAGCGGCTTTTTTAAGGGTTAGCTGCAGTTCATTAGCTGACTACAGTTTCACACGGAGCAAAAATGAGGTGGGGGGTTGACGCGAGTGAGTAGCCGGGGTCGCTATGGATCGCTGTCTGAGGTTGTGGCATTACTGACAAAAATATAATACTGTATATTTCAATTTAATGTAAAGTGACATAACATGAATGCTTACTTTTGGCCCACGGCCCTCGACCCAGATACATTTTTGGGTCTTTAAAAGGAAGAATTCCCCTGGTCAAGAGTGTGTGTAAAGAGTGTAGAATGTGATTACAGGCTAAAAGCCTATGTAACCCATACATATGTATAAATAGGATCATGGGAAAACTGAACTCGGATAAATGGAATTCATGTAGCTTAAAGGTCTCATCTCATCGTTTTTTCATTAATTTTGCAGTGGTCTGTAGTATTGATGAATGCCCTGTGAGCCGGTTTTGGTGAAAAAAATGCTGTCCTGCGTCTGTTCCATGCTGTTCTAGTTTGGTGGGGAAGGTGGGCGGGGAGGAACGACTGGATTTCGCCTCTAGTCATGAATATTAATGACATGCTAATGAATTCACCTCTGATTGGCTAACAGTACTGTGACGCTTCCTCCAGTGCGTCCTCATCCGATTCTGCCTGTGCTATGCTCCATATTCAACTTTACAGTGCTAAAACCTGGCTAAAACTCGAGTCAAAACTGTTGCACAAAATGTCTTCGGAGATACAACTTCATGTGTTTGATCCTAGTATTCGAGTAGGAAGAAGAACCGCTTCCTGATCGTTTGTCGGTGAACGTTGGTTTAATAGAATGGTAACAATTGCCTGTCAGCTTAAAATTTCTCCTAAAAGAGGTAAACGTTTGTGACAATCGTCATCTTGCTTTCAAGTAATAAACAGTTGGAAACGTTTTAAAATAAAGACCTATTTCTTTACACAGTCAAAAGTCTTTGCAATCTTCCTAGTAGATATTTTATTTCACAACACAGGTAAGCACCCTAAATGCAGTTCAGCCACTGACCTAGCCTGCTAATGCTATCGGAATAGCTAGATAGTTATGGTTTGAATTCCATGATACTATCATTGAAAGACCACTTGATCATAGCCCAATATATAGATAGATCTAAATGCAAACACGCCTACCTAGCTATATTTTGCTGGAATTGTACCAGAATGCCTACAGAAGCAGAGAATGTGTGCTACAAGACTTCTCCAGTAATGAGAACTATGGCTTTGATAGCCTGACATTGGCAGAGGTTAGCCTACTCAAGTTGTTTTCTGTCACGTATGACAGAAAAAGTAGCCTACTATAGGAATCTTATAGTATTTTGGGACTAAATATTACAGTAATCTTATAGGAATACTATAGTATTTGGACATACTATAGGTACTATAGAAAAACTATAGCGGTTACAGGATATTATAGAGTTATTAGTAGTACTTCTACAGTATGTCCCAATTATTCCTATAAGATTACTATAATATTTTGTCCCAAATATAAGATTCCTATACTACTTTTTCGTAAGGGGATTGCTCATGTGGTTAGAAAAATGGGCAACACCAGTACCCCTGTTGTCTGTATGACCCTGTACCCAGGATTAGAACCAGTCTGCCTTAGCATAATGTACTCCCTTCAAAATGCACTAAACATTCGACTATGACGACTATGGCCCTCTGTGAGACAGAAGATATGAAAGGTAAGATAAACCTTTAGCTTAAAAGGGACAAAAACTGATGAAACTCCTAAAACAAATATACAAAACAGGTCAATTGTCTATAAACAACTTTATTATATTTACATACAGCAGTAGTACTCAAAGTGTGGTCCGCAAGCTCTCTCAAGTGTTCCACAAGTAGATGTGGTAAAATATAATAGATGAGTTGTTTGCAATATTGAACCAACTTGTATGTAAATCCAAACAGTTCTGCAACACTGATGTAACCTATGCCAGTTTAAATCATACGAATCCTCTGACACCATAAGCAAGGTGCAAAGACAATAAGCAAGGTGGTTCAGTAAGAAGGCCTATTGTGTAATATACTGTTGAAGTAGGTCTACTGTTTTTTTTTTTTTGCTAGGTGGTCCGTGAAACACTGACAAATAGTAATATTGCAGTCTATTAAAATAATGCAAACACAAAACAAGAACATCCAAACTATGCACAGAATTAACAATGTCTTCTTTTTGCCAGATGATGCAGACATCTGGCCTACAGATCCTTTGTAAGAGTGCTGGGATTATTTAGGGAAAAAGGTCTGAGTTGTTGTTTCGGCTTGTATTGTGCTGGGGATCCGAAGGGACAACACACAAAACACATTCGTTGGCTGTGATGATTTTATAACATTGCTCTTTGATTGCGCTGGGCCATAGGTGGAGCCATCAGGTGTTATTGTGGAGATGTCGCTTTCATCCTCCTCCTCCTCTTGATCAACCCGAGGTCTTCTAGCTGGCCTTGGATGAACAGGCTTGATGGCAGAAGAGGTAGCAGGCCCCCATGCCCATGGTGTATCCGAAGTGCTTGTGTCAATACTCATACTTTTCATGAAGTATTCTGTTTGGGTACCTAAAGTAAATAAATATGTATTACTGTCAAGTTACAAGATACTAATAGTACACAGGACATTCACTATCTCACAAAACTGTACTGGTACAATGGAAACAAAAATATTTTAGTGAATGTGGTAAGGTGTATGATGTACTAAGTAGCACACCCACAAGAAGACATTTGGTAATATCAATTCTATCTGTTATGCAATTCATGGGTTTCATCAGGTCCATTTACACAGGTGTATTAATCAAGCACCATGCAGTCTGCATTCATAATCGAGGTGCTTGATTTTATACACCTGTGGAAAGTGACCTGAAGAAACCCATGAATTGACTTTCCAAAACATTGACGAGCACATAAGAACCTGTATTAGCCTACTAGAAAAAGACTTCTAGAAACTAACTAGTACAAAAATAAAAGTTAGATCACAAACCTCGTCCACCTCTCACCATACATTCACACACCATCTTAAGGACTGGCTTTTGAGCATACAAAAATGTGAGCACTTCTCATAATACATTAATGTTGGTCTGCCTCTATAGTTTAGCTGTCCTGTAACCCATGGTGTATGTATGATAGATAGATGGATAGGTGGTTACTTTATTGATCCCTTAAGGGTTGTTTGGCTGTATGGTTATATGTCTTATGTTGTAAATGTTTTATTGGAGCTAGTATTATGGCATTATGTTCTATTGCTGTATGTCAATTGCTATGTGATTTAATATGGGTTTTTTTTTAGCCACCATGTGCCTAGTATAACATCTTGCCAATGGACTACAGTTGAAAATTAGCCTGCTGGCTAACACTGGCACATTTACAGAAATGTTGATCAATGTGCACTGTCCTTTAAATAAATAAATGAAATGAAATGAACCTTTGCTTCTAACGTGATGACCTAATGTAGGCTAGAAAGCTGTGTAGCCTGACATGAGGATGTGCTCTGGAAGACATACACACTAAGTAAACAGCAAGTAATCAAACAAAACATCATTGTATGTCAATGTAATAATGACAAGAAGACATAAATTAGACTGAAGTGTAAATACCTGAGCTCTAGTGATAGCAACTTAGCCTAATAGTGCAGGGGTATTGTGTTTTTGATTTTCCCTGTTTAGACTAGAACAATACCCGTACTTAGTTGAGCATAAAATATTGTTGCTAATATTATTATTTGTGGTTTAATGCTTAGGTTAGAAGATTATAGGTTCAACAAGCTAAATCTCTGGGTGGTGTGGTCAGTTTCTTATGAGTGTAGCTACACCAGGCACGTAACTAAAGCATTCTGTTCGCGTTATGTACTGCAACAATTAGCTTCCAATAGGCCTAATCAATGGAAGTAGCTACACCTGGCGTGTTAGTGGCCTGTAGGCTACGTTCGGGAAAATAGACCATTCCTCTAATGGATTTTACCAGAGCCCTTCCTATTAGGCATTCTCTGATTTTACACGTCGCGAACAGAACACTTCAATTACGTGCCTGGTGTAGCTTCCTGTAATATAGGCTAGCCTAAGCCTAGCTTGTACCCTTTTCATGCATGCTAACGTGAAGAATATGAACATGCTATTTTGTAACAGATGTTAGGTGGAAAAGTTTGTTTGTACTTACAGCCTGTGAGCTGGTGGTCGATCGTCATGACAGTACAGAACCAGGTTTTCAGAACATGATGCAAAACCACTTTCTAAGGCAGTGAGTGTGGTCGAAATGATTGGAACACAGAACTAATGTTGCACTACTTCGGTGGTGGTGTTCCAACGATAAATCCCAACCATTTCTTCCTCAACTCATGTTTCTAAGGCAAGACATGCAACATTGATGTGTTATTGCCAAAACAATAAAACAGGCACGATTTTTTCCCCCGCCATGTTGGCAACTTGCTGTTAGCGCCTACTAGCTGCAGAGAGACAATCCCCTAGCCGCAAAATCTTCCAGTCTTCCTGTAGGCGGTCACAAGCCAAGGTGGGCGAGGCCATGAATAGTCAGTTTCCCTTCGGCGTCATTGGGAAGGGCTCTTTCTGATTCGCTTGTTTTTCCGTGTATTTTCTTTCATTGGCTAATGCGGGCAATGGGGGTAGAAGATCATTTTCACGTGCAGCATGCATATGCAACTTAGAGTGAGCTATAGTATTTCAAAAGTAACAAGTATTAAACGGTTTCTCAGTGAATGTGACCTTTAACTCTTGTCCCAGTTTCTCTTTCTCAGACAGAAACCTCAAACTTGTGACCCCAGTAGCAATGAACTTCCAAAAAAACAGCGCAGGCTTTCCCATCATCCCTCAGTCTGCAAGCACAATGTCTGATAACTTTGGCTTTTTTCTCTGAGCGTGACTGATATCTCAGTGCTAATTAAGGAGGAATAATGGCAGTCATTTATCGCAGACTCAGCTGCTCACATCCATTCAAAGGCCTCCCTCAGTGGGGCTGCCAGCCAGTGGGGCTTCCCCTCCAGTCTCCATCAATCTGGCCTTCATTTGCAGTTATTAACAGGGACGAATACTGGAGGCAGGCTTTCTGAGAATCTGGCTGTGTGAATAGAATCTGGTTTTGTGATTAGAGAATCTGGCTTTGTGAATAGATTCTGGCTGTGTGAATAGAATCTGGTTTTGTGATTAGAGAATCTGGCTTTGTGAGTAGAATCTTACTTTGTGAATAGAATCTGGCTTTGTGAATAGAATTGGCTTGATATCTGAAAAGCAAGCTGCATCTCATTTCCAATTATGCGAGCTGCATTTGTTTACCCGAGTTGTTTGACAGATGTACGTAAGTAAGGCCAGGTGTGAAATTCATTGCTGTGTTCTATGGGATTTAACCTTTGACCTCATCTTGCTATTGCTGTGCTCTATCAGCTGTGTCTTATTTATGTAAATACAGTAGAGGTTCAAGAGGACTCTCTCCTCCTTGTTTTACAGATCTCTTTCTCCCTCTTCTCTCTTTCTCCCTCTTCTCTCTCTCTCTTTCTCCCTTTTCTCTCTCTCTCTTTCTCCCTCTTCTCTCTCTTCTCTCTCTCACACGATCTCTCGCTCTCCTTAAATCCCACACACTGCTCCAGCTATTAACATGCCTCCCCCTCTTCTCTGTCTCTCTCCGCAGGCGTTTGGCCAGGCCTACTCCCAGCAGCGCAAGGTGGCGGAGGACGGGGAGAGCAACGAGGAGACGCTGCTGCAGGAGTCGGCCAGTAAGGAGGCGTACTACATGGGCCGGCTTCTGGAGCTGCAGACCGAGCTGAAGAACAACCGCTCGGTGGCTTCCAACGCCCAGGCCGAGAGCGAGAGGCTCAACATGCTCGTGCAGGAGCTCAGAGAGGTGAGAGCACAACAGTTGGACTCAATTCAATTCAATTCAATTCAATTCAATTCAATTCAATTCAATGTGTCTTACTGGCATGGCCATTTGAAGGGGGAATGGTGTTGCTAAATCACAGAAGATGTAGAAAACAGCTCAAACATCCAAGATGCAGAATCATTGTAAAAGGGAAAAGTACCACCTTGATCATAGTCACTGGACAGTCACAGATAAAAGTGCAGAATAATCAGAGACCCTACTGAATTCACATATCACATCATATATTGAATTAGGTCAGCATGTCAGGATATAGACAGATATTCCCACACATTTATGGAAAATCTTCCCAATTTAGCTGAGGTTGATGCTCGACTAAGAGAGGGTCTTCACTTCTTTGACTTCCAGAGTTTGGTATCCTTGATTTCATAACTATCTTGTTTGACAATCTCAGTGCTGAAACACTGAAGAATATTCGTATACTCTTTGTTATAAGCAGGTAAAAACTGACTCCATGCTTATATGAGCTTGTTGTCCTTGTGAATGCTGGCACTGTGCCTAGTGCCTTCACTGTGGACTATTTGCAGATTGGTGATGCAACATTAGCTTGTGCAATGGAAACTCGGCCACGCTTGTCTTGCGCATCAGAGCATAGCCATATTTGTCTATGACGTGACAGACCTGACACTGCTGCAGTGCCTTAGCAATATAGTGCCATTTTTACTGTTTTATGAGAGGACTAGCAGAATAGCAGACTCAGCTATTGACAGTCTGATGGATTGACTCCCACCAAGCAAGCGTAGTCCTATTTATTAACCTCATTAGCAAGTTAGCAACAGAAAAGCAACATATATGCTAATGATAAATTATGTGTCATGCGTAGCATTTCAGCAATAGGTGTGTGATATTTATTGTTACATTTATTGATCTAACTGAATGTTTTGTTTTGTGAGATGAGATGTTTTGAATAATGCAGAAGCCACTCTGAGCAGTCATGTGTCCACCACCCTGTGCCCCATTAAACATTACTCTTATCATTAGCTCTTTTTGTCGGGCTTCTGCATGAATGACAGGTCAGGAGGGCAGCATGTAGGTCACCCAGAGGTCACCCATCCAGCGTGTACGTGAGTGTGTGTGTGTGTGTGCGTGTGTGTCAGCAGTCAGTGGCTGGTGGGGGTATGGGGTGTAACGCCCGGGTCAGAGACTGTCGCCACGGCCCCATTGTAGAGGCCAAATCCGCCGCTAAGCTGCAGAAAAAGGGGAAAATGTCCTGAGCTCGGCACATAGGGGTGGCGGAGCACAGAGCGTCCTGCGGGCTGCCCCCCGTGAGTCCTGCCTGCCTCGGGCCCGACGCAGCAACATACCTGCTGCATAGCACACATAGCTGAGGAGACACACGTGACCAGGCAAAACATGAAGAGCATGCTGGGCTCTGGGCACATTTATGTACATTTAACCATTTAGCAGATGTGAGCAAAAGTAGTTTATTGTTTATATCTTTGTGCAAAGCATAGGCACTTCACTTGTGTTGTTTTTTATTCATCATTAGTGTAGCTCTTATATTTTATCCTGAATCTTTAATGGTGTACAGAATACAGCATTTAATGTCTTTATCTTGAATATCAGGTGTGCCCGTTTGTGTGCTGAAAACAGGGAGGTGGATCTGTGATAACGTCATATGGATAATGTGATAATTTAGTGCCTCTTCATTTTAGGTTACATCGTAAAGTCCATAATGTAGTTCAAGACAACATGTAGCTCTTTTGCAGTATAAATAATGCAATACACTGTTCAATTACATTTTCATATTAAAGTGTCAGATCTCAGGGTCTCAGGGTCTCAGGGTCAGATCTCAGGGTAACAACGCATCAGCTGTTGCTGGGGTTTGTTTGATCTTTTTTAAGATAGTCACTCAGTGTGATAATTATTCTAATAACTTCACAAAAGATTGAACCACAATATCCATGAAAGTTGCTACAGGAACAACAGCCTGTCAAGGGTTCTAATAGTTTAACAAAGCAACATTCAAGTTCTTATCCAGGGACACCAGCCTGTCCTAAGTGCTGCCCTGGTGCTTGTCACTGTATTACCTCCATGCTGAATGAACAGTCAGAGGGAGAGCTAGTGACATGACTGGGATACATAAGGATGTCTTCGCCAGGCGACTGATGCGGGGGAGGTGGGATCCAGTGGATGACACTCGCTGTCAGATGTTACCATCAGCAGGTAGCGGTCTAGCTCCCCACCAGTGCCCTGCGGCTTTGGTGGTGCACTGATGCGCTCGGTGAAGAAACTGACTGGCTAAGCTGTTGGTGGTTTTTTTTTTTTAGCTGAAGGAGCAGTGCTATCTAACATCCTGCTTTGGCCTGGTGTGGAAAAGCCATTCATGGCGGTCTCCTCCAGTGCTTTAGTCTCTGCAGCTACTCAGCTCCTCACTTTTTCCAGCTCTTCAGGTGACACGAAGCTGGTCTTGAGCCGTAGGTTTTAAATGCTGCCATGGTGAGCAGCTTGTTGGTGGCAGGAGTTTGGTAATCTAAATTCTGTAGGAAAAGGAATTGCCCTGTTAATCCCTGTAAATAGCAGAGGTATTTATCAAAGTCAAATGCATTTTCAATATATTTCCAATGTGAAGAAATATCAGCTTAAGATAGGTAAACTCTGGAGATGGAACTGCTTTGTTTTGGTGGTTAGTCTTGTTTAGGTCAAGGATGTTACAATTCAAGTTCAACTTCTGTGTCACCCCACAGAACTGCAAACCCTTATTTGTTGATAGATCTGAATAGCCGTGAAGTGAGATTTATAGAGTCTGTAATAGACAGAGACAGTTGTGCTGTGTCGTGCCGTGCCATGCTGTGTTGTGGCATTGACCTGCCATTGTTCTCTAGTGGGTAAGCTGCTGTTTGTGTGGGGGTGGTCAAGGGGTTGGTGTGTGTGTGTGTGTGTGTGTGTGTGTGTGTGTGTGTGTGTGTGTGTGTGTGTGTGTGTGTGTAGTGGGGTAGAGGGGTGAAGGTGGGGGGGGGGGGGGGGGTGGATGGTCTCGTCCTGACCCCTGCTCGTGTGGAGCCTCTGGTTAGCACCCCAACAAAGGGTCGTCGCTGAGGGATAATTGTCCAGTAATCCCCTGGCCTTCGCAGTGGGCTCAGCCTCGTGCTGCCCTGCAGGGCAGTGGACCAGCGGTGAGACAACACATCCTCTAGGGTGTGTGTGGGGGGGGGGGGGGGTCAATAGAGGGGTTCATGCTGTGATCAGTGGCTCCACTCACTCCCTGGACTATGGGATTTGATGCTGTTAAGGGTAGTGGCTACGTCTTTAGTGGATTTGGTGGATCTGAGTAAATGATTTTCAAGCTTTTCTTTTGACTCGGAAACTATAGGTAACATATGTAACTCCAGTTCTCTGAGGGAGATGAGTGAGACGTCTCACTATGGGAAACAGCCCTTGCGTGGTGGGGGCGTGTCCCATTGTAAGATTTTGAGCGAATCGGCCAAAAGAGAACTGTGTGTGTGTGTAAACATCAGTTAGTCTGTTGGTCCACAGATGAAAGCTCACCCAGTGATCAAAAACTAAATAGTTTTCAGCAGCATCAGTTTTTTTTTATCCTGTATTAGACATCTAAACTCACATGGTCTGCATATAGTATAAATCTTTTGGTAACACTTTACAGTATATGAATTATCATGCATTTATGCGTAATGATTCATGATTTATGTATTACTTCATCCCTTAATATCTCATGAATTGACATGATTTCATAGTCTGTCATTTGTGACCTCATACATGAACCCATCAACTAAACCATTGTATGGTGGGCACATTATTATGATTTATGATTAAGAACGATCATTTCTTTTTCTGACGAAAATTTGGTCATCACTACTCCAATTCTGATTTGGACACAACACATGCCATTGTTCACACTTTAGTTGAGGGGTCACAAACATGAACTCGAGTAATTAAAGGAAAATTCCGGTATTTAGCACTTTGAGTCCCTTTTCTGGTTTGTTTTGGATGAACTAGAGTGGTGGACACCGAAATTGACAATTGGTCCCGTCTCGACTTTTCTGACTCATTTTGAATCGCCGTCGACTACTTCTGAGTTGCTGCCTACAGACATGCTCAAACATGTCCTAAACAACCCTTAACGTTCATTTTCAAAACTGCAACTCACCGAGTGGTTAGTGGTGTTTGCTAAATACTGGAATTTTCCTTTAACCTTAAATTCATCATGCTTAAGAAATCAATGATGTACCCACCGTACCTACAGTAATGCTTTAGCTGATTTATTGTTCATGCATGAGGTCATGAATGAAAACTTTCAACTTATGTCCATTCCAGATTCATAATATATAAAGGAATGAAGTAATGCATAAATCATTAATCAATGAAGTCATGATAATTCATTTACCATAAAAGTGTTACCAGGAATTTATAAAACTGCCTTCAGGGAGACGTCAGCTGCTAGAGCAACCAAGAACATGTATGAAAAGTTATTCATACCAAATGCAATAACATTGCTCAACTCAAAAGTAATTCATATGGAACCATATATTTATTCTTGCTGCCTGTTTTGTGCATGTGCCATGATGTGCATTTGTGTCCTTTTAAAAGAACCTGAATTCAAAGACAAATTTCCACATGGACTAAAGACCTCAAGTCAATTCCTGGTGCCTCATGACATTTTAAGCAATGAAAAAAAAAAAAAAAAAATTAATGAATTCAGTCATGCATGAACTCATAGTTCATGTACTGTTACCGTAAAGTGTTATCGAGTTGGTTAAGAGGTTTAGTAGTCATGACACCACTTCAACAAGGAAAGACAATGTTGGTTAAGGAAATCTGGCCTTTATTGAATTCAAGATGTAAAAAGGAAGTGCAGGAAATGCCACAAGATGTCAGGAGGAATTCCATTAAGCATTAGCATTCTGAGCAGTCACTTCAGGAGTCATCATGGGAGTCTACAGGGATAAAAAGCAGCCTTTTACTTACAATATGCCATTGGTTAACTGCAAGACACCTTGTTGTGACCACTGGTTGAGTTTATGAGCAAACTACAGACTGAAATATGAACCTGGCCAGCCCACAATGTCCCATTTCTGCACACTTGCTTAAGCCAAAGTGATTCATTGTACAGCATTTTGGGCCCACATGAACTGCCTACATT